>NW_026512580.1:0-72500 GCF_027579735.1 Bombina bombina | reverse complement strand
AACAGAGGACAAGATTTATGGTGAACTATAAGAATATTTATTTCTTTTTTGGCTTCTTGGGTGAGGGAGCTGATGTGACTGTAGTGGATTTCCTTGTTCTCCTGGTTTGAGAAGATTCTGCTGTTTCTGCTGGTGTGCTGGCCACAGATGATAGGCTGGAGGCAGTGTCCTGCTGGTGTGTAAAGTGCTCAACCAACACACTCAAGTGTTGATTTTGTTCTCTCCATCTATTGTCCATTTGTATCTACATATCAGACAGAATTCGCATCATCTGTGACTGGTTATGAACACTTGCACTTAACGATGCTGCCATGTCCCCCTGTAGCTCTATGCTACGTTGTTGTATCCTCTCTTGGCTCCTGATGGACCTTTCATGGTTCCTGAAGAACCTCTATTGGCCTCTTTGGATGCTCTCAGTGCTTTTTATGAGCCTCCTCTGGAGTGCAATGTATTCCGCACCCAGGGGAGAATACAATGCATCCACAGGCTCTTGAGCAGCAGGGCTTCTAGGTGCTTATGGGCAGGGTCACCTGCATCTGCTGTTGCTTGAGGTGCAAGGTCAGCTTCAACTGCTGGTTCATGTGGGGCAGGGTCAGCTTCAACTGCTGGTTCATGTGGGGCAGGGTCAGCTTCAACTGCTGGTTCATGTGGAGCAGGGTCAGCTTCAACTGCTGGTTCATGTGGGGCAGGGCCAGCTTAAACTGCTAGTTCAAGTGGGGCAGGGTCACCTGCATCTGATGGTGCTTGAGGTACAGCTGTAGAATCTGCTATATTTCCATCTGCTGATGGTGGAACTTGTCCAATTGCTGAGGTTGGTGGAGCTCGTCCAATTGATGAGGATGGTGGAGCTCTCATGGTTGGTTGATAGTCCCACTGATGACGAGTGTGTGACCACTCAGCCTGTCCAATTGGCACTTCCTGTGAGATTATCTGTGGGTAAAATCCCTGACTGCCATGAGATTTTGTTGTGGGGGGTAAATACATGGACCCTTTGTGGCTGTCTTGGCTCCCCCTCAAACCCAAAGGGAGGATATTCCTCTAGCCAGGAATTTTGCCAGGGGTCATATGGCAATGGTGGTGGCATCACTCCCGGGTCCTCAACTGAAGCCATATAATCATGCTCATGCCTGGGAGCATACTGTTCTTGCGGTTGCCTAAAGACTGGTGGTGGTGGCATGAATGTTTGTATCCTTGTGACAAGAGGTTCTGTGGAGTCAAAGGATGAGAGGGATTAGTATAGTCTGATATATGTCCACGTGGGCATACAATATACATTGATACATGCTAGGGCCTATACTAATTCTCATGTCAAACTCTATAACATGTGTCCTGTGTTATTCTAAGACATGTTAGTATTGCACTATTCCACCTCATATCATGAATTGCATTGTGTTAAGTAGCAGTAATGTCAAGTATAATTGTAGATGTTTTTGTTAGTAGGCCAAATACCATGCTCCTCATTGCGTACATTAAAGGATGTTATATCTCAAATACATATAATGCTGGTGTGTGGGATGTTTCTCATCAGCATGATGTGCTGTGGTTGCAGCCCCTGAATTACGAGCCCCTGGAAGTCCACGGACTGCTGTGATACTCAGGGACCTGCATATCATCTCCTGCCAGGTGCTATTCTCAATATCCAGTGATGGACCACCGCCTATTCCCCTCTGGTGTATAGCTTCCTGCCCCATCTTTTCTTTGACCGTCCTCTTGCAGTCATTCCACCGCTTTTTCAGGCCCTCAACAGTCCTCCTCTGCGGTGCCACAATGTTGACGGCATCCTCTACCGCAAACCGTGCCATTTTGTGCTTTTTGGCAATGCCTTTGCCCTTCTCCTGCTCGAAGAGGGCACTGTAATTGTCCATGATGGCCTGGACTAGGGCAACATTTTCATCAAATGAGACGTTGGGACATCTCAGTCTCTCATCCTCCATGGACACCTGGCTTCCTCTCTGTGATGTCCCTGGTGTGGAATCCTCCCTATCCTCTCCCTCCTCCCCCATTCTGTCCCCATGTGCACCCTTTGTCCCTCTCCTAGATGTGCCTGCTCTCTGGGGCTCTCGGGCATCTCCCCTCCCATCATCCCTTCTAGCTCTCCCTCTCCAAACTCCACTTACTCCCTTACGGGGGCCCACTGTTCCTCCTGTCCTTTCCTATACTCCTCTCCCTGCCACTCCTCTCCCCTCCTCCCCTCCTCCCTACCTCTCCCTGCCATCCTCACCCTAAATTACACTACACACACTCACACTCACTCCCAGTTCAATCACACACAATCACAACCAAACATTCAGCCTATCACACTGTAAAAATCAAATAAAATGTGTGAGGTGTTAGAAAAAAAAAGTGTGGTGTCTTTGTATATGTATGTATGCAATGTGTGCAATATGTAAAAATATGTGTAAGTGTACAAGCTTAATCAAACAACAATGCGACCTAACTAACTCCTCCTTTGCGCCTCTCTCTCTACTCTCAGTAATCCTCCACTCCAGTGTAGTGTGTTGTAGCTCAAAGAACAATCCAAACACACTGAAGAAAATATGGCAGCTGCGCATGGGTTTATATATGAATTTTTAATAGCGTAATTACGTGTCACATTTTTATTTTGAAAGTGTTAGCCTAATTTGCATAAAACTACTCTTTACTTACACTTTCCGTGGACAAAATACTGGCGTAAGTTACTTGCGACGACTAAGAGCTCGCTTCCATTGAGTCGTTAAAAATGGAGCCGTAAGCTACCGAAGCGGACGACAGCTAAAGGTAATTTACGGCTCCATTTTAGTACCAGGTTTCCATTGAAAAGATTAGCGTGTTGCGCGCAGTCGCTCTTTTCGGCCGTACGTAAGTTTGCGTTGCCAACCGATGTCGGATTTGTCGAAAAGCGCGCCATAACAAGTGCATTGCCATGGTAACCCGACCTCTGTCTATAAGAATAACGGTTTGCGCCTGCGCTCTTTACCTGTGATCGCCTCTAGAGAGAAAGACACGGGAGCTAGTTGCGTTGGTAGGAGTTTTGGGTTTTTGAGAGTTGTTTGAGAGTTAGTGGAGAGTTTGATATTTGATTTCCATATATTCTTATTGTAGGCCTCATATAATATTAGGAACACACACACACACATCCATACATTAGTTAATTAACACACATTAGTTTATACACACAAATACACACACACACACATACACACTTTTATTTGATACAAACACATTCACATTTTTTTTTTCATTAACCCCCATATCCCCATCTTCCTTTATTACTCCTTTCATTAATCCCCTTATTCCACTTCCCATCCCCCCTTTGACTACCCTTCCCTTCCTCACTATATAACTTGTTTTTTTATATATACATTTTGCCCATCCTATTTTTTTTTTTTTAACATCCCATATTTTTGGTTTCATTTGACTATATAGCTCACCCCTTTCTTAATTTGCATCCCTTATTATTTTTCTATAATTTTGTTCTAATCCTCCTTAGTTTTTCCTTTTTCATTTACATCCCTTTGTTTATTTTCACCCCCACATTTTATTTTTATTTTGAGGGATATAGAATAGAGATAGTTAGGGTCTAGATAGGTTAGGTAGTTAGTTTTGGGGCTATTTAATTTAGGGTTTAGTTAGGTGAATTAGTGTAGTTAGGTAAGCTAGGGACTTTAGTGTTAGGTTAGAGTTAGGGAGGAAGGAGAAAGGGATGGATAGGCCTAGTGGAGTTGGGAAGGGGGTGGCTAGGGGGAGGGCAGTGGTGAGGGTGGATAGAGGGAGGGGGAGGGGGGAAGTAGGGAGTAGTATGGGCAGGAATAGGGGCCGAGGTTTGGGTGGAGGATTTGTCCTTCCTCAAACCCTGGCAGAGGAGGGAAGGAGAGAGGGTGGAAGAGGAATGGAGGTGGGAGGAGTGAGGAGGAGTCAGCCTCAGCTAGGCACAAAAAGAAAAGGGAAAGTGGGGCAGACTGTGGCAACTGGGGGTGGGGCTGGTGGTAGCCTGTCACAGCCTGCAGGGACAGAGGAGGTAGAGAGGGCTGGTCCCCAGTCACAGGAGGGAGAGTCTGTGTCTGCTGGCCCTTCAGGTGTGAAGGGCAGGCTAAGAGAGGAGAGGTACTCTGAGGAGGAAAAGGAGGCTCTTGTTGAGGCATACTTGGAGAGGGCAGCTCAGCTGGAGAACCCTAACCTGAGGCCGGCTGTCCGGAATAAGCTGTGGGAGGAGATTCGAGTGGCAGTCAGCTGCTTAGGACGTAATCGTTCTACTGCCAGCATTAAACACCGCTATCATGACTGCAGGAGGGAAACCAAAGCTAAGCTGGCACAGCAGGCCAAATATGCACGTGGGACAGGTGGTGGTCCTAGCAAGAGGATACACCTAAGGTCATGGGAGGAGATGCTGTCCAATGTCATCTCGGATGAATCTGTTTACGGATGTAAGGGGACAATGGACACCTCTGTGCCACCTGAAGAGGTGTATGAAGGTGAATATTCAATATTAAATATAACCATATATGTGATGTATATATGTTGTATATCATAAATACCCATCTGTGTTTAGCTATGAATCTAAATTTACATAGTTGTATTTAATATGTTCAGCAAGCACTCTGTATTGTATATCTGCTCCGACAAGCAAGAATATTGATAATATAATATCCAAGAATATTAAGCATTTCATATAAATCATGTGTCATTGTCCTTAAAGGGACACTGTACCCAAAATATTTATTTTGTGATTCAGATACAGCATGCAATTTTAAGCAACTTTCTAATTTACTCCTATTATGAATTTCTCTTCATTCTCTTGCTATCTTTACATGAAAAATAAGACATGTAAGCTTTTTTTCTAGGTTCAGAACTCTGGACAGCAGTTTTTGATTGGTGGATGCATTTATCCACCAATCAGCAAGGACAACCTAGGTTGTTCACCAAAAATGGGCCACCATCTAAACTTACATTCTTGCATTTCAAATAAAGATACCAAGAGAATAAAGAACATTTGAAAATAGGAGTAAATCCGAAAGTTGAATAAAATTGCATGCTCTATCTGAACAAAAGAAAATATTTGGGTACAGTGTCCCTTTAACAATGTTCCTTTAAGACACAGTCTATAAAGATTCCTCAGTTATGGTCATATATGCTTTGATTTTATCCCAAACACACTATATGTATGTATGTGTGTGTGTGTGTATGTGTGTGTATGTGTGTGTGTGTGTGTGTATGTGTGTGTGTGTGTATGTGTGTGTGTATGTGTGTGTCTGTGTGTGTGTGTGTGTGTGTGTGTATGTGTATGTGTGTGTGTATGTGTGTGTGTGTGTGTGTGTATGTGTGTGTGTGTGTGTGTGTATGTGTATGTGTGTGTGTATGTGTGTGTATGTGTGTGTGTATGTGTGTGTGTATGTGTGTGTGTGTGTGTGTGTGTATGTGTGTGTGTGTATGTGTGTGTATGTGTGTGTGTGTACATATATACACATAAATATGGAATATAATAGTCTGTATTGTTATGCTACAAAGTAATATATTCTATTAGATAGATAATGTAAACATACCGTATATTTATTTGTAGGTTCCGAACAGGAGGAGTATGAAGCTGCACCAACACCACAGCAGGATGTTCCTACATTCACTGAGGAGGATGAGGATATCTATGGTGACACTACCTCCTATATCAGCCTCTTAGAAGATGATATGCAGCAGCCTAGGGCATATGAGGTGGAGGATGTATCATGCCCTTCTCCATCTACTTCGGAGACAACATTTCATGTTTTGGGTTCTGAACCCCAGCAGACTCATCCTCCTCAACAATGGCAGTTCATGCATACTTCGCAGCAACAAATGGCACAGCCCCCACAGCTGCACCCACCGCAGCAGATGATGCACCCCCCACAACATCCTCCTCAGCAGCAGATGATGCACCCCCCACAACATCCTCCTCAGCAGCAGATGATGCACCCCCCACAACATCCTCCTCAGCAGCAGATGATGCACCCCCCACGACATCATTATCCTCAGCAGCAGATGATGCACCCACCACAGCAGCATACAGATCTGCATCATCTGTACTATATGCCTCCCACTCCTATGGCACAACAGGAATCCACACCACCACCCACTGCACCCACCAATGTATTGCCAACAGTGCCATCACAGACAACCTCACAGTCACCAATACGGAGAGACAGCCCTGGAACCAGCCAATTATTAGTTCCTGAGACACCAAATGTACAACAGGGTCCGGCACAGTCCCAGCAGGATGATCTACTGAGGCTCATACATAGAGAGCTTAGGCTGTCCAGGCTCCAGCAGCAGCAGGATTTGAGAAGGATACAGAGCCAAATGGACATCCATAATGCCTCACTCGTCCGCCTGGCAGAGGCAGTGGAGAGGCTCGCGGATAGGCCCCAAACTCCATCCTCCCTTGCATCCTCTGTCATCTCCCTGCAGGACCCTGAATCGCGGTTATTAGCCTCACATTCAGCTGGTGGGCGTCGCACAAGACGCCACACTGCCCCCCTAAGTACCTCTCCTCCAAAGGCAAAATCCCGCCGCAAGAATTAATTAATATTCTTTTTTTTCAACCCAAGATATATCATATCTAATTTTTGCACTAAAGCACTTTTTTAAGTGCGATTTTCATCTCATAAATATGCATCCATTTTTCTAATCCAAATTTGAACATATATCTTAATATTATTCTAATAGCTGTTTATCTGCTAAAAATGAACAGCTTTATTCATTTTTATTTCACATGATGTCAATTAATATGCAGGTGTACATTGTTGATAAATTTATGTGTCCTTTTATTGAGGATATCATATTATGCCGTTTAAGAATACTTGGGGATACGTGTCTGAAATTTATACAGTATATGCTATCTAACATAAGTCAACGTGACATGTGTAAATGTTATGATTTATATTCCACAAGCATATGTTGTTTGCTCCTTCAGATGAAGCTAATAAGGGTTATACAGTTATAGAAGAGTTGAAAAGTAAATACTCCTTCCTGTTGATATGGCCAAATACCTTGCATTCATTCTTATAGTCCTATGTGGAATGTAATATCTGAAATATATACCTATCATGACTAATACCTATCATGACTAATGCACTCCTTTTTGTCAAGATTATTATTCAATATTTAGAATAATTAGATAAATGTATCTTTAGGATATTTATGCACTGATGTATATACAACATATATGTGATTGCCATGATATAGAGGTGATTAATACATTTTAATTGACATCATATGAACAGACACAGACTCTCCCTGGGACCAATGCACAATGCACTTTTAAAATGTTTCAATAACTCCATGTTAAAGACAATACTTCATATCTCTTGAAGTATGTAATATTAAGCACTTATGTATTTTGGTTAATAGTCTAAATATTGCAAATGTATTATCTGCTTTAGCAGACATGACATTACATATATTTTATAAATATTAGTACTATGACACATTATAACTTTAATGTGTCATCGTTTTGTATTGAATAAATATGATTTTCACATTGAAAATTACATTTGAATGAGGGTAAATCTGTAATAATAAAACTCATCTTCATGATAAACAACTTATTTCGTTTGAATTATTTTTCTATATGTATTGAGATTATATATAGCATCCCTGGGCAAAGGTTTCATTTTGAATAGGTAGATATTTTATTTATTTTTATAATATTTTACCAGGAAAGATACATTGAGATTTCTATGGTTTTCAAGTATGTCCTGGGTCCACAAAACATTGCATTGATACAATGGGTACAATAAAATAAAAAAAAATAATAATACACCATATATGCACAAAAATTTAACATAGAACCGGTAGGAAATATATAATCAACAATGACAGGTGCATTCTGTTTTGAGATATGTAGAGAGGGATCTCTTAAAGGATATTAGGCATGGTGAAGGTTTGAAAGTGTGCGGGAGGTCGTTCCATAATTGTGGTGCTTGCATATATTTTTATATGCACATACATATTGAAATTTCTATGACAACATGGGTGCAAATATTCCTATACATAGGACCAATAAATGTAGCATATATAATGTTATTTGTACATTGAAACACTCATAATATTTTTGTGATTTGCTATTTCAATGAGAAACAGGCCTCAAAAAGCTCTTTTTTCCTCCTTTACACCTAGTTGAGCTGGGGGTAATATTTCTCAATGTATCGACAGCCTCCGACAGTGTATTAACGGTTAGCGCTTTCAATGGAAACCTGGTATAATTTATCGATTAACGGCTTCTATTACTTTCTATGGGACGCGAAAATCTTTTCGGCAGCCGAAGTCCGGCAGCCGATATTGAGGTATAACGCGCCATTGGAAACAGTCGTTAAACGCTATTGCTTTCGACAGCATATTTAACGGTTTGCGAGTGCACGCAAACTGAATTACGACTCAATGGAAGCGAGGCCTAAAATGTGTATTTGCGCACATTTCAGAAGATCACCAGTTTGTCCTACTTATGCCAGTTTAGCATCTAACGGTGCAGTATATGTAATACCCCGATGTGCGAGGTGAAATTACAGGTGGCGCGGGTTCCCACGCTTGCGCCGAAACCTGCGCCGTATATGTAATCGCGCCCCTAATTTTTTTTTCACTGCGTTTAAAAAAAAAAGTTTACTTAAAGGTACAGTTAGAGTACAGTGTGCCTGTGTGTAATGTGTGTGTACCCTAAATTTTTCTTCCCCTTGAATTTGTTCCCATTGATCCAGTTTACCTGCTTGAGTATAAAGATTGTTTATAGCTCCTATAGGCTTTTGAAATAGCTGAATATGCCCTTGGTATCCCCCTTACCTATACTGAAAGTTTCTATACTTAAAGGGATATGAAACCCAATATTGTTCTTTCAAGATTCAGATACAACATACACAATTAAACAACTTTCCATATTAGTCCTATTATTACATTTGTTTCATTCTCTTGATATCCTTTGCTGAAGGAGCAGCAATGCATAACCTGGGAACTCTAATTGCTTAACACATAGAGACAAATGTGTGCAGGTACCAATCACCAGCTAGCTCCCACAGTAGTAACCTACATATTCTTTTTCAACAACTGAATCCCACCAAGAGAACAAACATACATTTGAAAAAAGAAGTAATTCAAAGGTGTCTTAAAATGACACACATTACTCTATCTGAATCATGCAAGTTTTATTTAGATTTTCCTATCCATTCAGGTATTGTCTATGGCTGGCTAATAGAAAAGCTGTGCACTGTACATTAATAGCATAATAGCCATTGCCATCAATTGAAATACACTCCCAGTGAGGGTTAGGAGAGATAAGTAAAAAAAAATCTAAATTTAAATTGTTCTTTCTATTACTGAAAATCATTATTAGTAGGGATGGGCAAATGTTTCTAAAAATTCAAAATTTTAAACAAATTTTTATACATTTGTCCATTCGAATGGAATTTCGAATGTTTATATAACATTCTAACATTCTATTTTCGAATTTTCGTTTTCGAATTTTTTAATAAAATTCGAAAATATTCGTTAGAATAATAGAATGTTTAGCTATGTATTCATTCAATTTCGAAATGTAATATTCGAATGTGACATTCAAATTCGAAATAGTATTTTTAGTCTACAACTATGTTTAATAAATTTAATATTCAAATTCGAATGCTACATTCGAATGTCACATTCGAATTTGAAATAGTATTTCTAGTCTAATACTGTGTTTTAAATGTAATATTCGAATTTGAATGTGACATTCAAATTCGAATGTCACATTCGAATTCGAAATAGTATTTCTAGTCTAATACTGTGTTTTTTAAATGTAATATTCGAATTCGAATGTGACATTCAAATTTGAAATAGTATTTCTAGTTTACAACTGTGTTTAATAAATGTGATATTTGATTCGAATGTGATTTTCAATTTGAATGTGACATTCAAATTCGAAATAGTGTTTCTAGTCTAATACTGTGTTTTATAAATGTAATATTCAAATTCGAATGTGATATTCGATTCGAATGTGGTATTCGATTCGAATGTGACATTCAAATTCGAAATAGTGTTTCTAGTCTACAATTGGGTTTTATAAATGTAATATTCGAATTCGAAAGTGACATTCGAATTCGAAAGTGACATTCGAATTCGAATGTGACATTCGAAAACTGTAAATAACATTCGAAAATCGAATTTTTAAGAATATTCGTTCTTATCAACATTTTATTATGTAAATCAAATTTCTACAATAACATTCAAATTCGAATATCCCTAATTATTAGGCTACAATCTCGCTGCTGCTTATGGTAAACAATGAATCAGTAGCTACAACTGCACTTGCGCAGTTGAAGTCGTGTTGATGCGGCTTCAAAACTCCAAACAGGGGAGCGTGCTAATACTAGATTTACATAGGGCTTATGTTGCAGTCCCGATTGGATGATGCACCTGTCAATCAAATAGAGATGACTGACATTGTCACACGGAGGCAGCCGGGTCACAGGTAACGGAGCTGATTTATAAATTAATATTTTGTATGAAAAAGTTTATTTAAAAAAAAACACTAGCATCACTGTGCTTATATTGAGTAATACTTCCAAAATATAAACTAAAGTATAGGTTAATTTATCATCACTTTAAACTCTTGTGACTAATCCATTTTGTTAAAATTGAATTTTCCAAAACAATATTGTGCTTATATCCAGAGTATAACAGATAATTTAATCGGATTTGAATTAAAGGACCAGTAAATACAGTAGCTTTGCATAATCAACAAATACATGATAAAAAGACAATGCAAAAACACTTAGGTGCTGATTTATCAAGCTCCGTATGAAGCTTGATGCCCCTGTTTCCGCATGAGCCTTCAGACTCGCCGGAAACAGAAGTTATGAAACAGCGGTCTAAAGGCCACTGCTTTATAACCTCTCCGTCTGCTCTGAGGCCGCGGACAGAAATCAATCCGATCCAATTGACACCCCCTGCTAGCAGCCGCGAATCTGCAGGGGGCGGCATTGCACCAGCAGTTCACAAGAACTGCTGGTGCAATGATTAAAGGGACACTAAACCCCAAAAAATTCTGTCATGATTCAGATAGAGAATACAATTTTAAACAGCATTCCAATTTACTTCTATGATATATTTTGCTTCATTTTTTAGATATCCTTTGTTGAAGAAATAGCAATGCACATGGGTGAGCCAATCACATGAGGCATCTATGTGCAGCAACCAATCAGCAGCTACTGAGCATATCTAGATATGCTTTTCAGCAAAGCATATCAACAAAATTAAACAAATTAGATAATAGAAATAAATTAGAAAGTTGTTTAAAATTGAATGCTCTTTCTAACCCATGAAAGAAAAAATTTGGGACTTTCATGTCCCTTTAATGCCAACAACGTATGCTGTCGTATCATGTCCGCTTGCACATTAATAAATATACCCCATAGCTTCAAATTAGTAGTAGATTTTTTTTCTAACAAATTTCAAAATTATGTCTATTTCCACTCTCCCTGACAGTCATCAGCCAATCCCAAATGCATATATATGTATATATATTCTGTGAATTCTTGCACATGCTCATTACGAGCTGGAGACTCAAAAAGTGTAAATAGAAAAAGACTGTGCACATCTTGTTTATGGAAGTAAATTGAAAAACTTTAAAATTGCTGCTCTATCTGAATCATTCAAGTTTAATTTTGACTTAAATGTTCCTTTAATTTAAATTATTTCGATAGCTTGTTTTATACTTAATTAATATTGTAATAAATCTATTATATATTTCATCATAATTAAGACCTGCATAAATATAATCGTTCTGTTCATATTATTACACCTTTCAGAACTCTGTTTTTTGTCTATGTTGTGATTCTAGGGTAGCTATTTGATTTAGTGTTTCCTCTATTTTAGCTCTTTTTTGTTTATTTAGCATATTTTTGAGCAGTGGAGGCTCCTCCATTTGAGCACACTCGCACGTGCCCCCCCAGCAGCCCAGAAGAAAGAAAAAAAAAAAATATATATATAATTTTTCAATAGCCCACTATTGAAAAAATTATATATTTTTTTGACCCCAAGAAAACAATCAACAAACATTTTTTTCAATAATGTTTACAAAAAAATATTTTCATTTTATTATTACACTGTGACTCTCACTCTGCTCTCTGCTGTATGCACTGCACTAAGTACTACTAATAACCCTAACCGCACGTGTGATAGCTAAGCTATGGCAGTGTGTCTGTGCGCATGCTAAATTTGGCTGCTGCGCAGCTCCCAGCCTCCCCATCCCCATAGTCTACTGATCGCACACTTCAGCCTGTGCGAGGGGTGGGAGGTGTTACAAGAGAGCCAGGCAGCAGCCAGTGACACAGAGGAGCGTCATCACGTGACTGTGAGTGATGACAAGCTCCTCCCAGCTCAATGGCGCGAAATCTCATTGCGGAGATAGTCGTTGAGCTGAGAGGAGCTCAAATAGAAGTAGTGATTGGGAAGTTGCTGGTTGTGCTGAACCCGTGGCAACAGGTATCTGGCAGACGCTGCACATCTCAGATGCGGTAAGCCCTCACTCTCCTATTAACCTCACTCGGAGTCTCCCTCCTGCTCAGCTGAAGCCTGAATGCCTGTCATAAAACTCTTTGCTGTTCTGACATAATGCCGGTATATACGCCATGCACAGTACTGTACAGCTACTCCAGACTCGGTACTAACATGGCTCATTTAGTGATAGCTGCCACTTATACCTTTTATTTCTACTCTAAACCTATAATTGTTTACAGCAACACAGTTCACATGGTGCTAGATAGAATGAGCGTAAGACAAGCTATGCTTCTTGTATATCAGGCGGCGTTCAGCTTGCTAAGATGTAGAGAACTGCACAGCTGTGTACATGTGTTGTGTGGGGAGGTTAAGACTTAAAAAAAAGTTTTGCCTGCTAATTTGACCTGCTGCTCATGTTACTAGAACGGTGCTCTTGGTGTAATGTAAATCACTCCCTCTGGAATGTTGGCTTCTCCGTTCCTGCTACTTTCCAAAAAAAAAAAAAAATAGGGCTTTCTCAAACATCCTCTCCCGTACTCTCCTGCATGGTGCTGCTGCCCTGTCTGGCTGTCATATATCAGCAAACTGCCGTGATTAAGGTGCAGCCTGCAGATCAGGTTACCTTACAGTTAGGACAGGGTGAGTCTGTATATGGCAAATAATATAATGTGACTGTGATTTTGTGACACAAGTTAGTGGGATCCTGTTAAAGTAAAAATTAAGATTGTCTCATACTTATAAATAAGTATAACCATCAATACCCTGAGCCTTCATTTAAAATGATCCTTATTAATTTAGAGACTTGAGTAAATGAAATAGGATGGCTTATTTATCTGTTTAAGCTTTAAAATATTGAATCCTTATAAACATTACTAATTTTAAATGCTACATTTATCAGGTTTTCAGCTTTTAATAATAATAATACAAGCAGCCATTATGAACCACTCTGTAGTGACTGTGAAAGACAATAAATTAGCTGTTCAATACAATATATACCCAAATTCAGTTATTGCATTGATTAGGACATGTTTGCTATTTTTTGCTACCCCCCCTGGAAATATTCCTGTGGATGCCCATATGGGGCGGTGTGGTTTGTGTGTGCGCAGTGTTTGTGGTGTGTGAGGTGTGTGTGCGCAGTGTTTGTGGTGTGTGTGTGTGCAGTGTTTGTGGTGTGGGAGGCGTGTGTGTGTGCAGTGTTTGTTGTGTGTGAGAGCAGTGTTTGTGGTGTGAGGTGTTTGTGTGTGTGAGGTGTTTGGTGTGTGTGTGCAGTGTTTGTGGTGTGTGAGGCGTGTGTGTGTGCAGTGTTTGTGGTGTGAGGTGTTTGTGTGTGTGAGGTGTGTGTGCAGAGTGTGAGGTGTTTGGTGTGTGTGTGTGAGGTGTGTGTGTGCAGTGTTTGGTGTGTGTGCATGCAGTGTTTGTGGTGTGTAAGATGTGTGTGCAGTGTTTGTGTGAGCAGTTTTTTTTAGTGTGTGTGAGCAGTTTTTAGTGCCTGCACATATATGCCTCATGTCATTGGCTCACCCAATATGTTCAACTAGCTCTCAGTGAGATATTGATGCTCTTTCAATAAAGGATACAAAGAGAATGAATCAAATTTGATAATATAAGTTATATATAGATATATTTACATACATACACACATTAAAATGGGCGGAGCCATCTGAGGGGCGGGGCTAGTGCTCCCCCATCCTCAAAAGTCACCAGCCGCCACTGCGCTAATACATTCACCTCTTATTAAACTTTTGTGAGCTTCCCAGACTATTCTATTGTCCATTTGTGGTGCAGAATTAATTTCAAAGTATTCCTTGATAGATGTCCCCAGTTTCTCAGCTGTCAAAGGTTCCTCTAGTAGGGCTGGGTCAAATTTCGAATTAAATTTTTTGTTAGGAATATCGGGCCATTCCAAGTTGCAGCTCATGAAAGAGCGGTCTGAGCATGTACAAGGTTGGATTTTGCTCCGCATGACATATTCCTGGAGAATAGATTGTGTGGGGCTGAGTAGAAAGTGTAATCTTTTATTAATGGGTTAAGTATTCTCCATACATTGTGTACGGCTAGGTCTTGCATACTTTGTTTAATTGTTGTTATCCTTTTTAAGGGGATAGATGAAGATTGTGTGGAACAATCTATAAAAGGATCAAGTGGAACGTTAAGACCCCCCCCCCCCATTATTAAAGAGCCTTTCATGATTTCCAGAAGATTTTTAGTTTTTGTTTTAAAAAACGGTGTTGATTGGAATTTGGAGCATATATACATACTAATGTCACCACCTTTCCATATAGTTTGCCAATTACTGCTAAAAATCTACCTTCTTTGTCTTTGTGGGTTGTAATCTTCTAAAAATGGACACTGTGTTTTATCAGTATCCCTACTCCGTTTGTTTTAGATGTTTTGGAGGAATAATAACTTTGGCCATATTTAAATTTAAAGGTTTGAGGTTCCCCACCCCTTTTAAAATGTGTTTCCTGTAACATTACAATGTCACTTTTAGGGGCATATTTATCAAGCTCCGTATGGAGGCCGCGGACAGAAATTGATACCCCCTGCTAGCGGCCGATTGGCCGCGAATCTGCAGAGGGCGGCATTGCACCAGCAGTTCACAAGAACTGCTGGTGCAATGATACATGCCGACAGCGTATGCTGTTGGCATTTATCGATACGCGGCGGACATGATGCACTACTTTGTATCCGCTCGCACATTGATAAATATGCCCCTAAATCTGGAATTTAGACCTTTACTATTAATAGATATTATCTTAATCTGGTTACTTTGTTTGTCTGTCATGAAGTGTGGTAGGTATGTGGAAGTACATTACAGATAGCCCTCAGTTTACGCCGGGGTTAGGTTCCAGAAGGAATGGTTGTAAATCTAAACCGTTGTAAATTGAAACCCAGTTTATAATGTAAGTCAATGGGAAGTGAGGTAGATAGGTTCCAGGCCCCTCTCAAAATTGTCATAAGTAACACCTAATACATTATTTTTAAAGCTTTGAAATGAAGACTTTAAATGCTAAACAGCATTATAAACCTAATAAAAATAATCACACAACACAGAATATATAATTAAACTAAGTTAAATGAACAAAAACATTTGCTAAAACAGCATTATAAACCTAATAAAATAATCACACAACACAGACTTCACTTGCATTTTGCTGCAAACAGTTCTTTCTATGCATTCCAATCTGGACTGATTTATAGACAGGAAGATCTTGTTCCTTTGAAATTAGCTCGATAGCTCAATTCTGGTTAAACTGATTAATTTCAGCTTGCTTGGCTTTGCTGCAACACAATCGGACAGCTCCACCTACTGGCTATTTTAATAAATGCACTGCTTCTCAATGCTTTTCAATAGCAGTCACATGACTGGAAAAAAAGGTTGTTATTCGGAAACGGTGTAATTTGAACCGTTGTAAAACGAGGGCCACCTGTATTTTGTAGACATAAGGAAGTGTAACGGAATTGTATGTGGGTGTTTATGTTAGCCTTCGCACTCTGTCGGGTAGTGACAATCATAAGAGGTTTAAAGAGTTTAAAAGAAGGGGTAGTGCACCGTAAACTTCCATTTCAGAGTTCTTAAGGGGTACCAAGCATACGTCTCAAGTGAGATTTAAATAAGACTCATTCGCCTAGATTACGAGTCTTGCGTTAGCCTTAAAAAGCAACGTTGAGAGGTCCCAACGCTGCTTTTTAATGCCCGCTGGTATTACAAGTCAGGTAGTTACAGGTGTACCGCTCACTTTTTTTCCACGATTTTAACATACCGCAAATCCCCTTACGTCAATTGCGTATCCTATCTTTTTAATGGGATTTTCCTAATGCCGGTATTACGATTGCTTGAAAAAGTGAGCGGTACACCCTCTCCTGTCCAGACTCCTACCGCATTTAAAAGTCAGTAGTTAAGAGTTTTATGGGCTAACGGCGTAACATAAAACTCTTAACTAAAGTGCTAAAAGTACACTAACACCCATAAACTACCTATTAACCCCTAAACCGAGGCCCCTCCCACATCGCAAACACTTAACTAAAATGTTTAACCCCTAATCTGCCGACCGGACATCGCCGACACTTTAATAAATATATTAACCCCTAAACCACTGCACTCCCGTCTCGCAAACACTAGTTACATTTTATTAACCCCTAATCTGCCATCCCTAACATCGCCGTCACCTACCTACATTTATTAACCCCTAATCTGCCGCCCCCAACGTCGTCGCTACTATATTAAATGTATTAACCCCTAAATCTAAATCTAACCCTAACACCCCCTAACTTAAATATAATTTTAAAAAATCTAAATAAAATTACTACAATTAATTAAATTATTCTTATTTAAAACTAAATACTTACCTGTAAAATAAACCCTAAGCTAGCTACAATATGACTAATAGTTACATTGTCGCTAGCTTAGGGTTTATTTTTATTTTACAGGCAACTTTGTATTTATTTTAACTAGGTAGAATAGTTACTAAATAGTTATTAACTATTTAATAACTACCTAGTTAAAATAAAGACAAATTTACCTGTAAAATAAAACCTAACCTGAGTTACAATTACACCTAACACTACACTATAATTAAATTAATTACCTAAACTAACTACAATTAAATAAAATAAAATAAATTACGAAAAACAAACAAACACTAAATTACAGAAAATAAAAAAGAAATTACAAATTTTTAAACTAATTACACCTAATCTAATCCCCCTAATAAAAAAAAAAAAAAAAAAAAAAAAATTCCCTACCCTATACTAAATTACAAATAGCCCTTAAAAGGGCCTTTTGCGGGGCATTGCCCCAAAGTAATCAGCTCTTTTACCTGTAAAACAAAATTCAATACCCCCCCACATTAAAACCCACCACCCACACACTCAACCCTACTCTAAAACCCACTCAATACCCCCTTAATAAAACCTAACACTACCCACTTGAAGATCACCCTACCTTGAGCCGTCTTCACCCAGCCGGGCACAAGTGGACTTACAGACCGGCAGACATCTTCATCCGATCTGGCCAGAAGAGGACATCCAGACTGGCAGAAGTCTTCATGCAGAATCATATCAGCCAATCAGAATTAAGGTAGGAAAAATCCTATTGGCTGATGAAATCAGCCAATAGAATTGAAGTTCAATCCTATTGGCTGATCCAATCAGCCAATAGGATTGAGCTTGCATTCTATTGGCTGTTCCTACCTTAATTCCGATTGGCTGATAGGATTCTAGCAGCCAATCGGAATTGAAGGGACGCCATCTTGGATGACGTCACTTAAAGGAACCTTCATTCTTCAGTTGCCGTCGGATGGAAGAGGATGCTCTGCGTCGGATGTCTTCAAGATGGACCCGCTCCGCTCCGGATGGAAGAAGATAGAAGATGCCGCCTGGATAAAGAATTCTGCCGGTCTGGATGTCCTCTTCTGGCCGGATTGGATGAAGACTTCTGCCGGTCTGAAAGTCCACTTGTGCCCGGCTAGGTGAAGACGGCTCAAGGTAGGGTGATCTTCAAGGGGGTAGTGTTAGGTTTTATTAAGGAGGGATTGGTGGGTTTTAGAGTAGGGTTGGGTGTGTGGGTGGTGGGTTTTAATGTGGGGGGTATTGTAATTTGTTTACAGGTAAAAGAGCTGATTACTTTGGGGCAATGCCCCGCAAAAGGCCCTTTTAAGGGCTATTTGTAATTTAGTATAGGGTAGGGAATTTTTTTATTTTGGTGGGCTTTTTTATTTTATTAGGGGGATTAGATTAGGTGTAATTAGTTTAAAAATTTGTAATTTCTTTTTTATTTTCGGTAATTTAGTGTTTTTTTCCGTAATTTAGTTTATTTAATTTAATTGTAATTAATTGTAGTTAGTTTAGGTAATTAATTTAATTATAGTGTCGTGTTAGGTGTAATTGCAACTTAGGTTAGGGTATATTTTACAGGTAAATTTGTACTTATTTTAACTAGGTTGTTATTAAATAGTTAATAACTGTTTAATAACTATTGTACCTAGTTAAAATAATTACAAAGTTGCCTGTAAAATAAAAATAAACCCTAATATGGCTACAATGTAACTATTAGTTATATTGTAGCTATCTTAGGGTTTATTTTACAGGTAAGTATTTAGTTTTAAATAGGAATAATTTAGTTAATTATAGTAAATTTATTTAGATGTATTTAAATTATATTTAAGTTAGGAGGGTGCTAGGGTTAGGGTTAGACTTAGGTTTAGGGGTTAATAAATTTATTATAGTGGCGGCGACGTTGGCGGCGGCAGATTAGGGGTTAATAAATTTAATATAGTTGCGGCGACGTTGGGGGGGCAGATTAGGGGTTGATAAATAAAATGTAGGGTTCGGCGATGTTGGGGGCATCAGATTATGGGTTCATAAGTATAATGTAGGTGGCGGCGGTGTCCGGAACGGCAGATTAGGGGTTAATAATATAATGTAGGTGGCGACGATGTCAGGGGTGGCAGATTAGGGGTTAATAAGTGTAAGATTAGGGGTGTTTAGACTCGAGGTTCATGTTAGGGTGTTAGGTGTAAACGTAAATTTTGTTTCCCCATAGGAAATAATGGGGCTGCATTAGGAGCTGAACGCTGCTTTTTTGCAGGTGTTAGGTTTTTTTTCAGCCAGCTCAGCCCCATTGTTTCCTATGGGGAAATGGTGCACAATCACGTTTAGCCAGCTCACCCCTACCGTAAGCAGCGCTGGTATTGAGGTGAGATGTAGAGCTACATTTTGCTCATCGCTCACTTTTCTGAGGCTAACGCCGGCTTGTAGAAGACTCGTAATTCCAGCGTTGTCTTAAGTGAGCGGTGAGAAAAAAAGGAGCGTTAGCACCGCACAGCCTTACCGACAAAAACTCGTAATCTAGGTGATTGTTATTAGGAACAGCAGCAAGAATTTAAACTGTACAACAATGAATAAACTGAATACTAAATATTCTAAATGAATAATCTAGGATCTATGCCTTTTGATTAGTGTCCAAGTATTGTCCATTTTCGTGGAGATTTTCAACAATTTGGGAGAAGGATTATTTTGTCACAGATTATGTAAAGAGACCTCATACATTTAAGATCTATCTAGACTTCCACTACAAACAGAATAGATCGCAAACATCATAAACCTGAAAGAAAAATATGTAACATTTGTGATAATAAATAACATGTGTAGTATATATATTATGCAACACAACTAAAATGAACTTAAAGGATACAAGCTTCCCTATCGGGAAGCTACCAATTTGTAATCATGCCATCTTTAGTCTTTCTAAAGTTCCTCCTCCTCGGACCCACCAAACCTGCATGGGATGACTCCTGGTGGCCCACAGCCCTCGGACACCCTCCAACTTCAACATACCATGCACGAAATCTAGGCGTCATCCTCGACTCTTTCACATCCTCGACTCGTCCACTTTCCATGGACCGCCAAGTCAACACAGTCTCTTCGACTTGTTTTCACATACTCCACCTACTGCAAAAAATCTTCAAGTGGATCCCCACCAAAACTAGAAAATCTGTCACCCATGCCCTTGTCAGTAGTCGACTGGACTACGGCAATGCACTCTACGCCAGGTCCACCATCAAGCTCCAGAAACGACTCCAACACATCCAGAACACCTCAGCCAGACTCATCCTCGACATCACTCGCCAAAACCACATCACCGAACACCTAAGGAACCTACAGTGGCTCCCCGTCAACAAGAGAATCACCTTCAAGCTCCTAACCCATGCATTCAAGGCCCTCCCCAACATCGGTCCTGAATACATTAACCACCGTGTCAATTTCTACAGCCCCTCCAGACAACTCCGCTCTGCCGACCAAGCACTCGTAGTTATCCCCCGCATCAAGAAAAAAACAGCTGGAGGAAAATCCTTCTCCTATATGGCAGCAAGGTCATGGAACTCCCTCCCGTTACACCTCAGACAATCCACCTCCCATACAAACTTCAGGAAGGACCTTAAGACCTGGCTCTTCGACTGAATCGTCTTCCCTTAGCCCCCCTCCCATTGCGCCTTGAGACCCTCATGGGTGATTAGTTTGTGCTTTACAAGTATCCAATAGATAGATAGATGTATCAGGATCAGTAGCTGGGTCTGGTTGGTAAAAAGTCTGTTTGGAGTTTCTCCTCCAATGAAGGACTGTGGCCCACTCTGGGCGCCTTTCTTTTGGTCGAAGTTCCTCCTTGCACAGCCATAGAATTGTTTTGGTCAGATGGGAGAGGGAATGTCAGGTTAAAACCTTTAGAGGAAGAGTCCAAGTTGCTAAGACTTCTATATATCCAGGTTTTGCCATCTAGGAACACAATTAGACCAAATGGGCCTACACTTCTCACTTTGGCGGATGGACATGAATATAAAACCTGAACTGCTATTATGAACGTAGTAGGAAATTAGAACACTCTTAAGTTCTCCCAAAGATAGTCTCACCTCACCCTGTCAAAGGCCTTCTCTGCTTCTAAAGACAGGGCAAGGAGGGGGATCTTTTAGCTTTGGTTAATATGTGGAGTATCCTTCTGGTATTATCTGGGCCTTCCCTATCAGGGATAATAGTCTTGGAAATAGTTATAAAATCTGCCTGTAAAGCAATCAGGGCTCGGATACTTTCCCAGTTTCATATGTTTAATCACTTTTCAAATCTCCTCAGTGGAGATAGGGTCTTTTAGATATTCTATGTGTTCTTGGGATATTGTTGGCAACTGCAATGTGTCAAGATACTTTTTGATGAGTTGCCTAGGTGTACCTGGGCTAACTAGGTGAGACTTCATGTTGTAGAGAGATTGTTAGTATTTATAGAAAGCCTTCCTGATTTCCTTACGTGACAACAAAGTCTCTGCCCCAT
This sequence comes from Bombina bombina, assembly GCF_027579735.1. Taxonomy (NCBI): domain Eukaryota; kingdom Metazoa; phylum Chordata; class Amphibia; order Anura; family Bombinatoridae; genus Bombina; species Bombina bombina. The sequence continues at coordinate 51,209 of NW_026512580.1, read as the reverse complement.
CCTTAATAGATGCTATCCTATGCTGAGCTACTTTATTACGCAGTTTGTTGGCAAGTGTTGTTGTTGCTTTATTGTTGCTATAGTAAAATATCTGTTTAAATCTTTCTAAGGTTCTTTGAAACCTTTGAAGTTTTAAATCTCGGATCTGGGTTTTGGTTAATTGCAGTTGGGCATTCAACATGGGTGAAGGTTGTTGTAGCAACTGCTGTTTCAAAGATTGCAACCTGCCTGTTTAATAAAATAGCCTCTCATATACACTTTAAGCGTGGCCCACAGTATCTGAGATTAGGTTTTCCTGTTGTCGTTAATATGTATAAAAATCTGTAATTACTTTATTAATCTCGTCTTTCTGTTGAGGAGTGCCTAAAAGCCAATCTGTTAGCCTCCATGAAAATCCTGCATCAGGGGCTCTATATCCAATTATCACAAGGACCGAATGGTAGTCCAACCAGGCAGATGGTAACATTTTAGACTTAGATACCTTATCTAGAAGCCTAGGGGTAGAGAAAAAAAGTAACTATCCTTGATTAAGACTTATGGGGGTTGGAGTAGAAGGTAAAATAGCTCTCAACCAAGTTAAGGGACCACCACATATCATATAGCTGATACTGTGACATCCGTCTCTAGAAGGTCTAAGAAAGTGACCTAGATGCTCTCTCATTTTTTGAGGTCGGAGATAAAAATCTATCTTTGTCGGGATCCCATACTAAATTAAAATTGCCACCCACCAACAGTGTCTGACAGTGGACACCAACTTCATAGTCTTCCTAAGAAACCTTAATTGGCAAGAATTAGGAGCATACACATTAACTAGGGTTAATAAGACATTGTTTACATACTAAAATAATGTACCAAGCTTGTGGGTCGCGTACGGTATGAATAGGTTCCAAGGCTAGAGAGTCTCTAATTAATATGGCTACACTTCTGGACTTCGATGTATAGGATGCTTCTACCATTTGGGAGTAATTACAAAGGAAATACAATCTTCCCCTCGAAACCACCCAATGAGTCTCTTGTATAAAGGCCACATCAATCTTATTTTTATTTAAATTATTAAGTAGGAGACTTTTCCTAGTAGGGGTTTTGAGACCTTGGGTGTTATGTGATAAAAACCTAAAGTCAGATTGTAACACTCGTGGGATACTCCTCTATCAGACCAAACTCGGCCAGTAATCTTGTTATCCCGGCGTTGAGCCGGAATGATAGGGAATATCTCAGAGCAGAGAAAGTTAGTGAGATAAGGAAGGCAGCACTTACCACAGGCAGGACAGTCCCCAGCGGCAACAGCAGAGCAGTCCAAGGATGAACCACTAGACTGGTCAGGCAGGCAGGGTCTGGCAACAGTAAAGCAGTCCAAGGGCACACCAATATAATGGTCAGGCAGGAAGGGTTTGGCAACAGTAGAACAGTCCAGCAGTTTAAGGGTTAAGGCAGGTAGAGTAGTCTGACAGGCAGGTTCAGCAACAGTGATCAATTCAGCAGTGTAAGGGTTAAGGCAGGTAGAGTAGTCAGACAGGCAGGTTCAGCAACAGTAATTAATCCAGCGGTTTAAGGGTTAAGACAGGTAGAGTAGTCAGGCAGGAGATATAAAATGATTGGCAAATAGCACGTTGTAAGATAAAACTTACATTTTTTAAACATGGTAAAACAAGCAACACATTTCTCAGCTGTTAAAATGCTGTTTTTTCAGCTCATCAGGCTTTATAAAAATAGTAGTATGAACATGCTATTTATAACCAAGCAAATTAATCATTTGTTTGGTTATAAATAGCACGTTCATACTACCATTTTTATGAAGTGTGTCATCAGAGCTGTGGTTAACTGTTTCGCAAAAAAAACAAAAAGTGCCACAAAACACATCAAAAATACATAACAAAATACACTTATACACTTATCTTGTAAAAAATGTTTATAAAAATATTTTTACAAAAGTTATATGGACTCAAAGATATGAGGTTTCAGGTGTTAGAAAAAAAAGGCAGGCAAAGGGCTTTAACATTGAGATATATATATATATATATATATATATATACACACACATGTCTAAAGATGGATATGTATGTATTTACATATATGTGTACCCAGGCAGGGTAACTTAGAGGTTTGTCACATTGGTGGCAGCGGTGGGGTCGCTTCCTTATATCTGGGGCATGCAAACCACCTCCAGGATTCCAGCAGATGGAGAGACGCTACACCAACCACTGGCGAGATTACAAATTGCAGCGCAGGTTTCAGCACAACTGCTGAAACCCTCGTCGTCCATAAGTTCACCTCACACATCGGGTGAATCACATAAACCTCACCAGCAGTTCTTATACTGCCGTAAGTCAGATAAACTGGCGATATTCATAAATGTGCAGAAATAGACATTTCTGGAGTTGCCAGTGACTTACTGCAGTTTATGAAATGCCCCTGCATAAATAAAAACAAAAAAAAAGTTACTTCACCTGTAAAAGTCTAACCCGTCTCCCAAAAATAAACCCGACACTTCAAAACCCCTATATCTGCCATCCCCCCACATCGCAACTACTAATAACAGTGATTGATCCCTAAACCGCCATCCCCGCACAACACAATATACCTAATAAATGTATTAACCCCTAATCCGCCATCCCCCCACATCGCAAAGTGTCTAATTACACTATTAACCCCTAATCCGCCAACCCCCACAACGCAATCTACCTATTTACACTATTAACCCCTAAACCACCAATCCCCTACAACACAATCCACCTAATTAACCTATTAACCCCTGTGACGTGAGTCACATAGATCTGAGGGCCTGTTATGGAACATTCTTTGGGCTGGAGGTACATGGGCTTAAGGATACCCAGAGACTGCATGGAAATGTGGAATTTTATATGCTGGACACCCCATGTACTTTCATAACTCTGTCTTATGTCCATGTCACCCTGTATCCATAAATACAGGATGGGTACAGGGTGTGAGTGCCCCTTGTGGGAGCAATTGTGACTCTATAAACCAAGTGGGGATAAAGGACTTAATAGCTAATAAGACCTGTTCTTATATTCTGTAATAAGATGTATTTTTTTTACGTTTCAGATCTGATTGTGTCTCAGGAGTCTGTCTGGGTATACTGATTGTGTTCCTGTGTGAAGATCTTCATCGCCGGACTTCAGGAATGGTGAGTACCTATTTCGGGGTGTTTTTTTTTTACATTAGGGATTTTTTATTTTAATGGGCAGCAAAAGAGCTGATCGCCCTTTTAAGGGCAATTCCCATACAAATGCCCCTTTAGGGGCAATGGGTAGCAAAGGTTTCTTTAGTGTTAGTTTTTTTTTAATTTGGGGAGTTTGATGGGTGTGGGAATTTATTTTAGGTAAAAGAGCTAATTACTTTAGGGCAATATCCTACAAAAGGCCGCACATTGAGTGAGCTCTGTGAACCGGATCCCTAAAGAGCACCCAAACGGAAGATAAGTCACCTAACCCACAACCTAACCTGCTGAATTAGGTATCCTTAGTATGTGACTAACTAAATCGAGCTCTGCAATACGGCAAACTACAAATCAGTGACCGCCAACATATGAGGCCACAATAGATCCTGCGACACTCATCGAGGTGCTGACACACCCGCAAAGTGAAAAAACATGTAAGCTCAACTGCACAGTACAATCCACCGAATCCTGGCAAGGGGGAACCCCATATTCAGCAGTATGAAATCTACACCTCCGGTATGGTAAGACTTTACCACTTAATCCTATTGGCATATTTGCATACTGCAAACAGGAGGAGATATAAAGGGCTATACCCACCAACCTATAACACCATGCAGCAGGGCAAAAAAGAATAGCGACAAATACACCTTTTCTGAATGCTCCCAAATTAGCTCAAATACTTCATGCTGTACATCAGCAATAAGTAATGCTCTAACAGCAAGAGAAAAGGACGCCATTTTAGAGTCTTTTGTTGCGCAGCTGATATCAATATGCACAACGCATAAGAGAGCAGCATATAACATTGCCTACAACCTCTTCTTACCTTAATAAACCTGCCTGTTATAATACATTCAACAGATGTGACACTTTAACTTAATAAAAGAGGTTATAACACTAATTAAATAAATAAAGAGGAAATAACTGAAGATCAGCTCTACACAGAACATTTTTATATTATACACTGTAAAACCTCCTGACTTCGTTTGATAAAAAAAACAAGAAATTACCCTGACAACTTTCTCACCATGTCCCCAAAGAAATTAACTAAGGCAGATAAATGATTGAAATCACTACCAAATTCTACTCCAATAAGAGACTCATTCTTCAAACTTGCAGAATCCAAAACCCCCAGCACCACCACAATAGCGTCATCATCCTTAAGACCAACCTCACCTACATCAGATCTAGAAGGGGAAGATGAGGATGAATCAATCAAAATATCAAAAACTCTACTAGAATCCCTACCTTCTAAAAAAAGATCTTTCATCTTTAATAACGCAAGTACGCCTAAGCATAAAAGAGGAGATGGATGAATTTCGCAAAGAAATTACAGAACTTGGTAATAAAGTAGACTTCATTGAAGAGGAAGTGAAAGCTAACCAGAACGAAATATCCACCATGCAACAAATGATAAGAGGAAAAGAATCTGCAATTATCCAACTGCATGACAAACTAGAAGATTTTGAAAATAGGGAATGCAGATGTAACTTAAGAGTACAAGGAATTCCGGAATCCATGTCCACTGCTTCCATAAAAACATACCTATCAGAACTTTTCTCATATCTTAAAGGATCAGAGTATGACCCACCCATCTCATTAGATAAATCACACAGAGCTTTAAGGCCTAGTCCTCCAGATACTGAGAATCCAAGAGATGTAGTTCTCCGCTTCAAAGATTACAAGCAAAAAGAAGTGTTACAATACTTAAGGAAACACAAATCTATTAGATTTAAAGATAGAAGCATTCAAATCTTCCTTGATTTAGCACCACGAATGCTAATGAGACGAAAAAGAATTTCAGTCCCTGACCTCAGATCTCAGATCAAAACACATTGCATACAGATGGGGCTTTCCATGTCTATAATAGTGGTTCGAGTTGGGCAAAGAATAATGTGTAAAGATCCTGAGGATGGAGATGGCTTCTGCAATACTCGACCATACAAATCGACCCTCCACCATGCAAGTCTTCCCATCAGACCAATTGACATCACGCCAAGACATCCCCAAGCCGCAGAGTGAACAATCACAAACCATACCATCTAAGAGACATAAATCTAAATGGCACTCTAAACCTTTTAAACCCTTCCAATGGAAACTTGATGATACCTTGTTGTCAGGCCCCATAGTTAAACAACAAATTACTAGGTGTATAAACAACTATTTCCAGGAAAATGAAACCCCAGATATTCCTTTAAACACAAAATGGGAAGCTCACATATGCATAATTAGGGGAGAACTAATTAAAATTAAAGCATACAAATCTAAAATATTTAAACAACAACAAGACCTACTAAAAAAAATCCTCCAATTTGACCATTTACATAAATTAAAACCCTCAGATATATCTATACTACAACATTTTAATCAATGTAGGCAAAAAATAAACATATTACTGGACATTAAAGCACAAAAAGCTTCCTTCTTTCTAAAACCAAAATTTCATGCAGAGAGTAATAAGCTGGGCAAACTTCCCTCAAGAAAAAGCAAAATTCTAACTATATACTGTACATCACCTAATCCAACCAAATGGCACACATACCTGTATAGAAGACTCACTTTCAATAGGAAAAACATTTAGAAATTATGCCAACTTATATAACCTATTCCCTCGCAGAGCCATGACTACCCACAAAGAAGATTGTCAGAAATACCTTAATACATTACAAATTCCACAAATCACTTCAGAAATGGAAGAAGCCCTTAATCAACCAATAGAGCTTGATGAGCTCAAAGTTGCAATCAAATCTCTACCACCTGGTAAGAGCCCAGGCCCAGATGGCTTTTCTGGGGCTTACTATGAAACATTTAAAGAACTACTTAGCCCACACCTATTAGCGTTATTCAAAAATATAATTTAGGTATTTCTATTTAATTTAGTTAATTGCATTTAATTTAGGTAATTGATTTAATTGTAGTGTAAGGTTAAATGTTAGTGTAACTTAGGTTGGGTTTTATTTTACAGGTAAATTTGTATTTATTTTAGCTAGGTAGTTAGTAAATAGTTAATAACTATTTACTAACTATTCTACCTAGTTAAAATAAATACAAACTTGCCTGTGAAATAAAAATAAACGCTAAGCTAGCTACAATGTAACTATTAGTTATATTGTAGCTAGCTTAGGGTTTATTGTACAGGTAAGTATTTAGTTTTAAATAGGAATTATTTAGTTATTAATAGTAGGTTTTATTTAGATTTATTTTAATTATATTTAAGTTAGGGGTGTTAGGGTTAGGGTTAGACTTAGGTTTAGGGGTTAATAAATTTAGTATAGTGGTGGCGACGTTGGGGGCGGCAGATTAGGGGTTAATAAATGTAGGTAGGTGGCGTCGATGTTAAGGACAGCATATTAGGGGTTAATAATATTTAACTAGTGTTTGTGATGCGGGAGTGCGGCGGTTTAGGGGTTAATATGTTTATTATAGTGGCGGCGATGTCTGTAGCAGCAGATTAGGGGTTAATAAGTATAATGTAGGTGTCAGCGATGTCGCGGGAGGCAGATTAGGGGTTAATAAGTGTAAGATTAGGTGTGTTTAGACTCGTGGTTCATGTTAGGGTGTTAGGTGTAAACATAAATTTTGTTTCCCTATAGGAATCAATGGGGCTGCGTTACAGAGCTTTATGCTGCTTTTTTTGCAGGTGTTAGGCATTTTTCAGCCGGCTCTCCCCATTGATGTCTATGGGGAAATCGTGCACGAGCACGTACAACCAGCTCACCGCTGACTTAAGCAGCGCTGGTATTGGAGTGCGGTATGGAACACAGTTTTGCTCTACGCTCACTTCTTGCCTTTTAACGCCGGGTTTATAAAAACCTGTAATACCAGCGCTGTAGATAAATGAGTGTTGACAATAACGTGGAAGTTAGTCACGCACCTCTCTTAACGCAAACTCATAATCTGGCCGTTTATTAGGTAGATTGCGATGTGGGTGAATGCCAGATTAGGGGTTAATAACTTTATTTAGAATTTTGGGATGTAGGGGTTGGCGGATTAGTGGTTAATACTTTAATTAGGTTTATTGCATTGCGTTGGGATGGCAGATTAGAGGTTTAAACTTTATTATGTACTTTGCGATGTGGGGGTTGGCGGATTAGGGGTTAATACTTTTATTTAGTTATTGCGGTGAGGGGGATGGTAGTTAACAGGTAGATATTGCGCATGCGTTAGGTGTTTGTTGAGACTTCCAGGGAGTTACAGTGCTCATATACTCAGCACAAGGCTTGCTGTGCCTGCCTATGTGTGGCGAGATAAATATTGAGTAGAATTTCTCCATTTTTGCCACGTAAGTCCTTGCACTGAATATATGATACTGACTTGTAACGCCGGTTCTATGTTAGTTTATGGGAGTAAAATTATCGGGCGATGGTTGAAGTATATGTGCCGCAATTATATGCGTATATGTGATAGCAATACCTGACTAAAAACAGCCGATGCATTTGTAATCTCTTCCCTCAAGTGTACTACACTGAAAGATCTGCTTGAGCCTCGAGGGCAGCCCACCAGCGGTAAATCAAAAGCCATGCTAATCGCGGAGCTGATGGAGAGCGATAGTACCTGAGAACTGACCCGGGGTTCGGAGGTGAGAAGCACCGAATTGACCAACCTTCAAAGAGACATCCAGTGGCGGTTGGCTCTGTATGGCACCGCACCCCCTCCGAAGGTGATCACCCAAATTATCACAGACGCAACCTGCTTAAAGATGTGGGAGGTCCAACGAGTCAATGGGGAACTGATATCGCAGACGTAAGGCAACAAAAGTAATTGCCCTATGCGGCATTCCATTCCTTCCAGGATGGTCAGGAGGAGATTGTCCATTACCTGCAGATTTTGAGACACAGTGCGACCTACAGGGAATCGATGAGGGAGTTTGGGTCACCCTCCTCCTCAGCAAGTTGTCCGGTCGAGCATTGGCTGCTTTTGAGACAATCCCTGCAGAGGACTGGAAAAACTATGACCGTGTTAAGGAGAGATTGTTGGCCCAGTACAACATCACCACAGAGTCACATTGGTTTAACTTTCGCAGACTTCAGAAGAGAGAGGGACAACTCTATACGGAGCTGGCTCATTAAATGTCCCTATCTGTGGATGCCTGGTTTGCAGGATGTCAGGCGACACCTTGGAGGAGGACATTTAGCTAGTCCTGCTGGAACAATTCTATGAGCAAACACCTCCAAAGATGCGAGACTGGGTCAAGGACCGTAAGCCATTGACAGTGGATCAGGCAGCAGTCCTAGCAGACCAGTATGTGGATACGCAACGGACTCTACGCCCTGAAACCTGTCCCTTCCCAGGACCAGACAGCCTAGTAGTTATCTGTCCCATGTCCTCAAAAACATGGCCGGCATTACTTCCTACAACCTCTCACCCTATTCCTACCCCTCTTCCAAGGAAGATGGGACTGAGGTGTTTTGGCTGTAACCAAGTGGGGCACATTAGGAGTAAGTGTCCCTGAGATGTTTCGCAGACTACCTGGAACCGAGCATCCACAGGTCCCCTCAGAGTGGCTGTCTCTGTGCATCCCGGGGCTGAAGAAGAGTTTGAGACCCTGCATGAGGTTGACCCAGTGCAAGAAGCATCCCTGGACAAAAGACATCACCACAGACTGACCGTGAAAGTCAACAAGCTGCCCAGTCAGTGGCTATGAGATAGCGGCGCTACCATCATCCTGATACAGCCTCAATTGATCACCAAAGAGGAACACGCCGGCTGGGCCATCGCAGTGCGGGTAGCCAGGGGCAAGGTTCTGCAAATCCCTATGGCCCACATCTACTTGGATTGGGGAGCCGGCACCTGGGATGTCGAGGTTGAAATAATGCAAGAATTGCCAGCAGATGTGTTACTTGGAAATGACCTGGGCTATCTCTCCTCCTCATTCCAGCAGAATGAGGTATTCAAAACGTTTGCCGTGACCACCAGGCAGCAGGCGCGGAGGCAGAGCAAGCACTTGGTAATGGGACCCAAGTAAGAACAGATTCCCCTGACTGTGACATGACCGTGCCAACTCTTCCTTGGACCTCGACCTCCCAGTTTGCCCAAGACACCCTTACCGATCCCTCCCTGGCCAGCTACCAGGAAAGAGCAGGGACTGACCCTGGAGTTTTATAGGGTGAGAGGATAGAGTGGCAGAAGGGATTGCTTTACCGAGTGACTGAAGGTGAGTAGCCCCATCCTGTGCCCAAGCGACAGCTTGTGGTGCCGCAGAACTATCGGCATCACCTGCTTAGTGTTGGGCATGACATTCCCCTGGCCAGTCACTTAGAAGTGACCAAAACTTACCACCACCTTACCCAGCTGTTCTTTTGGCCTGGGATCACTGGTGACATTAGGCACTACTGCCGGATATGAGATACCTGTCAGCTGGTGGGCAAGAGGCGTGACTGCTCTAAGGATTCCCTGTATCCCCTACCCATAATCTCTGAGCCATTTATACGGATTGCTGTAGATCTAGTTGGACAGCTACCCCGCCCCAGTCCTTCTGGTAAGAGATATATCTTGACGGTGGTAGATTATGCCACCTGTTATCCACAGAAAATCCCCATGACAATTATCTATGGAAAAACAGTGGCAGAGGCCCTGATTCGGATCTTTGACAGGGTGGATTTTCCTCAGAGACTCAGTTTACTGCTGTCCTGATCCAGCAACTCTGGAAATTATGTGGGATAAGACCCCTGTATAGCTCTCCTTACTACCCCCAGACCAAAGGACTGTGTGAAAGGTTCAATATAACTCTGAAGCAGTTGCTTTGGACCTTCGCAACCTCTCACAAAGATTGGGAGAAATTCCTGCCCCGCCTCCTGTTCGCTTACCAGGAGGAGCAGCAGGAATCCACCGGATTCTCCCCATTTGAGCTTTTGTATGGGAGAAGGTTAAGGGGGCCCCTAGACTTACTATACTAAGAGCTCACTGGAAAGGAGGGGAGGGGGTCCAGGAGACCTCTATTGTGGGGTATGTGTTAGCTTTGAGGCACTGACTGAAAGAGCTCACGGACGCTGTCCGGGAGAACCTTCAGTATGCGCAGGGAAAGCAGAAATGGTGATATGATCGTACCACCCTGGATAGGGACGGTGCATGTATAGAGGGATTGAGATTGGACAAGCAGCTATAGACCTTACAGCAGGTGCAGGTCAGGAGGACCCTTAGTCAGCATCATGAGATGTTCTTTACAGCCCCTGGGTACCCTACCATGGCAGTGCAACGTATGGAGACCCCAGGACAACCGCCTCTACCGCAGATGGCTTCCCAAGTACCCGAGGCAGTTAGAGATGGGATGAGGAAAGAAATCAGGGATATGTTCGATTTAGGAGTCATCGAGCCGTCCAATAGCCCCTGGGCATCCCTAGTAGTGTTGGAGCTGAAGCGGGATGGTACGACCCATTTTTGTATGGATTATAGGAGACTCAATGATGGCACCACGACTGATTAATACCCGATCCCCCGAGTAGATGAACTATTAGACCACATCTCTCGGGGAAACTTTCTGTCCACCCTTGAGCTATGCAAGGGGTACTGGTAAATTCCACTGGACATGGAAGCTATTCCGAAGTCAGCATTCATCACCCCTTTTGGCCTGTACCAGTTTACGGTCATGCCGTTTGGAATGAAGAATGCTCTGGTGATGTTCCAGCAGATGGTAGATCGGCTCCTGGATAGTCTCCAGAACTATGCCTGTGCATATCTGGACGACATTGCGATCTACAGCATTAGGGCTGCAGGACTGACCCTGAAGACAGAGGAGTATAGCATAGGGATGTCTGAGGTCCAGTTCCTTGGGCATTGGGTGGGCTGTGGGCGACAGTGTCCTGAACCTTCAAAGGTTGAAGCAGTTGTTCAGTGGCCCACTCCCCGGACGATAACCCAGGTCTTGGCTTTCCTAGGAATGGCAGGGTATTACCAGACATTTGCCCTACATATAGCACAATTGCTAAGCCCCTTACTGACCAGATCAAGAAAAGCCTTCCCCGACAGGTCTTGTGGTCCTTAGAGTGCCTTCCAACGACTCAAGAGCACTTTAACATCAGCACCCATTCTAGCTGCTCCTGACCCAAACAAACATTTTGGTGTTCATACAGATGCCTCTACTTTTGGGTTTGGAGCAGTACTGAGCCAAGTGGGGGCCCACAGCAGTGAGTACCTGGTGGCCTACATCAGCCGCAAGTTGCTACACTGAGAAGTGGGGTACGCTGCCATAGAAAAGGAGTGTCTGGCACTGGTTTGGGCTTTGAAAAGGTTACAGCCGTACATCTATGGACGATCATTTACAGTGCTCACTGACCACAACCCTTTAATTTGGCTCAACCAAGTTTCTGGAGACAATGGGCGCCTGGAGTCTTGCCCTGCAGCCCTACAATTTTACAGTTCAGTATCAGCCAGGAAAGCAAAATGGGAATGCAGATGGTCTTTCCTGGCAAATGGATTTAAAAGTAATCATTAATCCCGGACATCCCCAAGTTGACCTGTGTGGATCAAGCCGGGTCTGCCAGACTATGGGACGGGGGGGGGGGGGGAGTATTGTGATGAACTGAGGGATGGGGTCACATCTTTCTACCTTGAGAGTATTCGGCGCAGTGTCGTAGTTTGAGCAGCTAAGGCACAGCCCCAATATTGACCTCCTGAAACTGTTTTCAGACAGATTTTTTGCACATGTCAGTCAATACCATTTCCTCACATAAACTGCATGTTTTCAACCAGCAATAGGATTACATCTTTATGGGGTGGTGGGAGCGGTTCCACATCTTTAGAGATAGGAACATATTTTCCCAACATTTGATTAAATATATAAGGTTCATTGACGATCTGTTGATCATTTGGTCCTCTGGCCATTCACAAGCACAAGATTTCATCAATTACCTGAATGACATCAGAGTGGGGTTAAAGTTCACTTTTGATTGGCACAAAAAGACCATCAATTATCTGGATGTAACCCTGACTGCTGACTATGAGAGCGGAATGGTTTTCTCCTCTCTCTACAGGAAGCCCATCTCTGGGAATTTCCTGTTGCATGTCGTAGCAGTCACCCTGGGCATGTCTTTAAGGGCATTGCTAAAGGCAGTTCATGCGGGTAAAATGCAACTGTACCCTTGATGGGGACTTTATGAGAGAGAGTGAGGACCTTAGTAATCATTTGAGAGCTAGAGATTATACCAATAAATTGGTGAATAGAGCCTATTGTGAAGTGAGAAAAATGGATAGAGCACAAGTGTTTGATTCCAAGAGAAGTAATCTTACAGTGGGCTCAAGGGCTAACCACAAAAAAACGACTTTGGTCACAGCATACTCTAATCAATATCACCAAGTGTGCAATGTTATTAGGAAGAATTTACCAATCCTGAGGGGTGACATATTTCTATGTAAATGATGGTTATCACTTTGAATATAAACAGAATTTGACCTAAGGTAATTTACTCTCCCCAAGTATTCTTAGGGACGAGGAAAGAAAGAGTTCCTGCACTTCAGGGGGACATTTAAGTGTGGCAAACTATCATGTAGATCTTGTGACCAGGCCAATGTGTTTACCACATCTGTTTCAGCTACCACTTCTGAGGTTTTTGAGACTAAGGGGTGTGTGAAATGTGGTAACAAGTTTGTGGTCTAGTTGATAGAATGCACAGCATTGTCTTGAACAATATGTAGGGAGGACTACAAGAGAGGTGGGGACCCACATTAAAGAACATCTGTCATATATCACTAATGAAAGAGCAGTGTCAGCCTTGTCCAAGCACTTTTTGGAATTCATAATGGAAATATTGGTTCCTTTAGGTGGCAGACTATAGAGCAGATTGTGAGACCTCCAAGAGGAGGGGATAAACAATAGATACTCTCCAGACAGGAGATATACTGGATACATAAGCTCGGTAGCTTGCTACCTGGGGGATTCAACTCAGAGTTCGACATCATTAATTACTGGCACAGGTTAAGTGCTAAACAGTGCCAATATCTGATGATTAATCAGTATATTGGGATCAGGGTACAATATTTTATTGATCTTTAGTGCCCTATGTGCCTACTACATCAATTTCAGTCCCCTAGTATAACTATCACTTGATATAACACTGATGATGATTTGAGTTCAATATCTGGGGCTTTATAGTGAGAGTGAGATTTTATGCCTAGCATTATGAATGAATATCGGGTTCTATATTGAGATGATTTATAAGGTATATGAACCTCCTAATCTTATGTTTATACCCATGGTTCTAATGGGATATTAACCCTCTACCTCTAATTAGTACTGACAGGTTTCAGTATAGGAACTAGTTTAGTAACTGTATGTACTTTTTAGTTCTGGATTCTGATTTAGTGTTAGTATTATTACCTTAGGTTGGGATAATTCCCTTCTGTATAGGCGTATATGGTTAATACTCAACTTCCCAGTGACTAATATGCCTCCATTCATGTTATAGATTCTTTGTTTTTCTAATTAACGATTAATATACATTGTTAAGACTAATATGTTTCTTTGACATGGGGGGTTCATGACATATTTGGATTTGTGTAACTCCAGTTGTACCACTATGCCTATAGAACTAACTCTCATGAGATTGCTTTTGTTTCCTTCTGTTTTCTTTTCTTTGCCTTTCTTGTCTTGATACATACAATATAACATACAAAAGTTAACTAAATGGTTAAAAGGAGTGTTTTAGGTACCTTCAATGGGAGGTGATTTGTATCTTTAAATTTCTCACACCTGTTACCTGTTTTTTTTTTTTGTTTTTTTTTTTAAAAAGCTTTATTGGGTTTTCAAATATAGTAGACAAGTACAACATTAGTACGACCAAAACGTACAATTTCAATGACTTAACAAAAATAACAGACACTTAGAGAATCACAGAATGTGCATGAAATTATCATAAAAACATACTACACTTAAATCTGAAGTGAATGTAGAGGGGGGAAGGGGGGAAGGGGATCATCCATGGGAAAGGGAGGGGGGGGGAAAGGGAACAGGACCTGGAAAGAAGGGTATGGACATTCTAAGGACTTTATCAAAGCGGAGTAAGTGTGGGAAGTGCACCAAGACTACTGAGGAAGGGTATATTGTCTTAAGTCTCAAAGCTAGGCAGCCATGTTGTGTCAAACCTATTCTTCCATTCGGCCCAAATTAGTTCAAATAAATCAACTCTACCTTTGGAGTAATATATAGTCTTTTCCATGGTGTAAATATAGGCCATGGTTTGGGTAATATCAGACCAAGATGGGGGGGTTAGTTCTCTTCCAAGCTCTGGCAATATTAAGCTTAACAGCCGAAAGGAGGTAAATACATAATGACGCATAGTGCCTGGAGAGTTTGCTAGTACCCATATGTAGCAGGGCGGCTTCTGGGGTTCAGGGGAGAGATATAACCATGTTCAAGAGCTGTGAAAAAACACTTGCTCCAGATGGGACCCAGCTTGGGGCAGGACCACCAAATGTGTGTCATGTCTCCTACCATGCCACAGCCCCTCCAACAAATGGGAGAAGCATCAGGGAAAATTACAGCTAATCTGGCAGGCACAAAGTACCATTGTGTGAGCAATTTGATATAGTTCTCATGCATAGTGATGCAATGAAGAGTTTTATTTGTGAGAAGAAGTGTACGGTGCCATTCTTTGGCGGGGGCAGTGAACTCGAGTTTCTGTTCCCATTTAGTGATGTGCAATTCCTTGTCTGTGGGGACTGCTCCCTCCATGATATAGTAATGGAAAGATAGCGGCTTTCCCAGCTTCAGACCCTGTTGCCACCTGGCTTCTCAGATAGTTAATTGCCGAGAGAGGGATGGTTTGAAACCCCAGCTAGACAGAAAGCTGGGGACCCGTACATATTCAAAACGCATATAGGGCGGAGGAGGCGACGGACCGCTTATTTGGTCAAAGGAAACAAAAGAATCACACTTGTGCGAGGGCCAAAGGTCTGCTACTCTCAGAACGCCCAGTTTCAGCCATACCGATGGGTGCGAGTCAGGGAGGCCAGATAGGAGGCCAGTGAATGAAGTGATGGGAGATGGATGGGGAGCCACATGGGGATAATGTCTCAGTTGCTCCCACATAGCAAGGCATTCCCGAATTATCTGATTCTCTATCCCTAAGGGTCTTCGACAGTGTGGGGGGTTCCAGATTAGATCTCTCAGCGGGAGGTCGAAAGGTAGGGAGGCCTGTTCTATCGACCTCCATCTACTATCAGAGTCCTTTATGCCCCATTGGGTAATGTGCGTAAGCATAGCAGCCTCATAGTATCTGGATACAGATGGGGAGGCCACCCCTCCATGCATTCTGGGGTACTGCAGAAGTTTATGAGCTACTCGAGGAGGTTTGTTCTGCCATATGTATTTGGTACATGCGCCTTGAAACTGAGTGAGAAGGGATCTAGGTACCCTTATAGGGAGGCATCGCATGACATAGGTTAGTTTTGGGAGATAACTCATTTTGAGGGCTGTTACCCGACCTAGCCAAGAAATACATGGGTAATTCCACTGCTTAGTCAACACAAGCAATTCCGTTAAGAGGGGCTTATAATTATCTGCTATTAGATTGGGAATGGAGTTAGACAGCTTTACTCCCAAGTGGGAGACATATGCATTGTTAATGACAAAATTGTATTTGTCTCGTATGTTACCTGTTTTTTATGTCTATAACTACGGTCTGCTAGAATGAAACCGGTCAGACTTTCTTTTTATCGCTCCTGTACCCTTGTATGGAGTCTGCCTATTTTTAATGAGTATATAATACAGTTTTGCTGCTTTTAACGTTTTGGATCCAACTTCATTCATTTTCTGAGAAAGAATTTTTGGATTATTTTTTTCTACAGGATTAATAGGAATTTTGGGGGGCAGAGGTTTTGTTGAGACTCATGTCTTTCAAGGCGGGACTCCATATCACACGTAGCCAGATCCCTAGAACTAGTTTCTGTCACCTGCAGACCAAAACCGGATGATTCATTTTGTATCAGTAAAACCTGCCCCAGACTCTTAGGCACCACTAATCCTACTATCCATCAAAGAGAGCCTATGTGCCCAGAGTCAGACCAACTGTTATCTGTGTCAATAACCTTCCCATTGGTATCCTGTTTGAGGTGATTACCCAGTTGAAGGGGGATTATTCAAAAATCAGTCTTGCCTGATTATTGGGGTATTTTTCTGATTATTGGTGGTCAAAGTACTAAGGAAGAAGAACAGGTGGACATACCCAGGCAGGGTAACATAGAGGTCCATCACAATGTGTACATATGTATTTATATGCATATAAACACATAAATACATATGTACACACATATAGACATATATATATACAGTATATATATATATATATATATATATAAGTGTATTGAATCCCTTTAAGTAGAGAAAAACATGTGAAAACATATTTATGCAAAATTCATATTTAATAAAGTGTTATAATGTGTATTTACTGTACATATTTCACATTCCTATGTTCTGCACATAGGTGAATAATCCACCTTTAACTCTCTCCTCTACCCACCTGCTCAACCACCCCCATCTGTCTTTAGTGCTCAAGACCTGGCAAACTACTTTTTAAACAAAACACATATGATCCAAAGCAACTTCCCATCACCAACCTGCAATATTTCAACAACAGGCCAGTTACTCCCTCTGCCACCCTCTGCATCTTCCATCCAGCCACTAAGAATGAAGTTTCTTCATTACTATCTTTCTTATGCCTCACTACCTGCCCGCTCGACCCTATCCCTTCCCATCTAATACCCTCCCTGTCTTCCACCCTCACTCCTGCTCTTACTCAAATCTTCAACCTATCTCTTTCTACCAGTTCATTCCCATCTTCTTTCAAACATGCAAACGTCACTCCCATACTCAAAAAACCCTCCCTCGACCCTAATTCTCCTGAAAGCTACCGCCTCATATGACTGCTTCCACTAACATCAAAACTCCTTGAAAGGGGGCGGATCTAACCGCTTAGCTGAGTGGACATGTTGGCAGAGAGCTCCTGTCTCATATCCTATTTAACAAGTTTAAAAAGTCACTTATTTATCATAGTTCAGGTATTCTGATAAATTCTCTGAGGTACCAAGCATAGCTGGGGTGCTTTAGCTTACGTATTATTCCCTTACAATATACTGCAGATCCCGAAAGTGAATTATTGTGCCATCGGCCTTACAGCTTGACATCCGTCTAACCCTACTCTAGGCTTACTACCTACTGTGCTCCAGAGGGTCGGCGATCCGCTCCGGAGCATCTACAAGCAACACAGCAGGACCGGGGAACAAGAATCAAATAGGTCCAAAACCGACCGAGAGTCAGGCGCATCTTAGGATCTAGCTTGAGGCCCAGTCGCGTCAGCCCACTAACTACTTGCTCCCTACCTACTATTGGAAGACCGCAACGGAGGAGAGCCAAGATCAGGAGATCGGAGAAGAGAGGGTGAAGATAGCAGGAGCCCTAGCCTGAGATCTTTCAGGACCCGACATCTGCACCACTATTGGTGCCAAAAGCAGCCAACCTGGAGGAGAAAGACGCCACAGACAGGCCCACAGTTAGTCCCGGCATACCTCACATAACCTCAGCGCTGACATAGGAGGGTGTAGGGAGCGGATCCGCAGACTCTGGAGACAGGGGAGACAGGCTGCCACAAGTAAGTGTGCAGTATCATTCACACACACACGATCTCCGGCAGAGGCCAAACTGTTCTGCTACTTGCACATATATAAGGGCAGAGACCTAACTGTATGCACACTACATTTGGGGAACCAGGGACCCCCAGGAAGAAGCTAAGTGAATCCTTGAGCTCCACAGCTTCTGTATACCCTTTAAAAGAGACTTCCCACCTTTAAAAAGCAATTAATTTTCAGCTGGACAGCTCACCATCCTAATGTGGGCTGTTATGTTATAGTGGGCTGAAGCAAGAATACCACAAGAGGATCTTCTGTGGATAAATAAATTAAGTCTAAAGTTAACACAGACTCCCAATTATTTCATTACAATACTGGGGCCTAATAAAGCAGCAATTTTATCTGCATTTTCTAAACTGAAACTCAAAGCGTTAGGGAACTATACATAATTTGACTGCGGATTCAGAACTTCACCATAGTGGACAGTTAATAACCTAAAAGCCTCAACACAGGACTTACAAGTACAGACTCCCTCCTCCCTTTCCCGCTACCTCGTGTGGTCAGCAGGTCATAACCACTCTATTTTTTCCTACTCCGCCCAGTATGGGGCACTTCCCCAGGAGGGTGGTCTTACTTATTTGACAGTCACCTATCAGCCCCACAGGGCAGAGAATCCCTAAGGGAGGACATATAAAGTTGAACCACTATTCAACATATGCCCTGCTTGTCTCTCTATCGAATCAGAGCCTTTATATTAGAGACAGTGCTTTCTGTGAACACTTAGATACAGAGGAGGTGATATATCAAACTGCTGTTCCCAATAGACCTGAGTACCTGCAGTGATGTTCCTTTTGGTTAATGACCTTTTCTTCAACATGCTCATGTAGAGACCATGAGTTTCCGGCAGTCAGGGTACTAACGGGGGATACTATGCCCCTATATAATACAATTAAGATTTAAGCTGCGTGAGGCTTATTTGTTGCTGTCTTCATGGGCAAGCACATACATACTGATACTTTTGTGTCCAGTACATTTACTTGGGGCCAGCTGAGTGGTGGACTCTCTAACATGCCGCAGGGGTCCAGGAGAAGGACCGCAAATCACATTGAATATAAAAAATCTGTTGCTGATCACTTCAAACCCAAGCTACAGCTGGGAAAGAACCCGGATATCAGAGTCCCAGATACGGATTCCTCCACAGAGAAAGCCATACTGGATCAGTGCTCCCAAACAATATTAGCTCCAGAATCCACAATGGCGTCAGAAATAGTAGACACGCTCACCCAGAAATTAAATAATCTACAGGACACTCTTACTAAAACCTTCAAGAGCTCAGTAGCTGATCTGAGGAAAGATATTGGAGCGATTGGCGAGGGAGTAGAAGTTCTGGAGCAGAAACAGGAGGATCTAGCGGTAGAGCAGGCCAATATATCTAACAATTCACTAATAGTGGTTGACATGATAGATAATATGGAGGCTAAGATGGCAGATATTGAAGATCGCTCCTGCCGTAATAACTTAAGATTTAGAGGAATTCCTGAGGAGATCCTAACCCA
Source organism: Bombina bombina (assembly GCF_027579735.1). Lineage (NCBI taxonomy): Eukaryota > Metazoa > Chordata > Amphibia > Anura > Bombinatoridae > Bombina > Bombina bombina. The sequence goes on along the minus strand of NW_026512580.1, from coordinate 31,922 downwards.
GGATCTGGAGACCATCCTTAATGAATTCTGCAGCTACCTCAAATCTCCACAACTCCCTAGTGAGAATCTGCTAGATAGAGTCCATAGACTTCCTAGAGGCAGAAATGTCTCAGCCAAAAAACCTTGTGATGTCATTGCTCATTTTCATTTTTTCACATATAAGGAGCAGATCACTAGAGCAATGTTTTCTAGTCCCAAACTCCCGGACAGGTTCCAGAACATACAGGTCTTTCCGGACCTTTCTCAGTATACAATCCAGAAGAGGGCTACCTTCAGAGAAGTCACTAAAGTTTTGCGGAATCAGGGCATCAAATATAGGTGGGGATACCCTACAAAACTCCTCATTCATAGGGAGGGCTACCTTTATGCAGCCACTACCCCTGATAGGGCTCAACGATATCTGAAACACTGGGATTTAGTCCAAGACCCCCAACCTAGGGGTCAACAACATACCAGAATTGGTAAAGCCTGATGAAACGGCATTGTTAGCCGAGAAACGCGTTGCACAGCAACTTTTAAATGTTTTTAAGAAACTGACTTTTTATCACTCTTCCTTGCTCCTGTGGGTTTTGTGATTACCCCTTACTGACAGCTACTGGATTCTTTATTAAGCTGTTCATTGCAGCCTATCATGGAGGTTATTTGGAGAGACCGAACCTTTGTCATCAGCACCTGGGCTTCAGCAATCATTTGGCAGAGTCGGCATTGAGGAGTCAGCCGAACGGCTCTGAAGTTTTGGCCTGTCTACTATTGCACTGTATGTGCATCTATGTCTGTGATTATATTACCTTGAGCACTATCGGTAGATTCTCAGTTATTTGGAACTTGCTGCACAAAGAGCGCCTCTTCTTTTTCTGTTTTTCAGGACATTTATACCAGAATTGAAAAGGAGCCTATAAGTCCTTCAGCCGGCCCCTCAAAATCAACAGGCTCTCTTAACTCCTCTGCTGTGGAGTGGCGCCCTCTACCACAAAGACCGCTCAACAACAAACGTACATCTCCCATCCGGAACCTCACTTCGTCAAGAGACTCTGCAAGCTCTACAACCCTGTCATCAAGTGTGACGGACACCTTAGACCCTGAATGCCCAGCGAGCTCAAGATGATAAGTATTACACTTTAAGGAAGAGGGAGGGATATTTCACTATATTGAATGTTTTTTTCTTTTACAGATATGCTTATAAAGATTATAACCCTACTGCTATGTGTCCTATTGTGACTTTCTACCTTATTGGACACTATACCTAATTTAATTTCACCACCAGACCTAACTACACAGACTTCCTCTCATTACCAATCCCTCTGAACTGAAAGTTTACCCCAACCTGGGGGCTCCTGAGACTGTCCTTAGGCATGTGGCCCTGGAACTTTAGAAGACAATGCACTTGTCAGGGTGGTTTTGGTCATTCTAATGGATCTATAACAAGCCATACCAGAGTAATGTAATGTTTAACTATTCCTGGTATTCATCCAAATGGTGGCTATGTTTAACAAATCTTTTTTTTCCTACAGATGAGAAGTCTTGGTTAGATAGTTTTAACTGCAACACTCTGTTTTAAGTAGTTTAGTTAATGGTACATATGATTAGGGTGTTGTGTACTTATCAGAGTGGCCTAGGTATCTTTAATAGATTCATTAAGGGTTAATCTTAAACAAGCTAACTCAGAGATATTAAGGAAAGCCAACTGACTTCAGTTACAGATGTCATCACTACGATTGCTACTATATTATTTAATTATTCCTGATACTCATGTAAGGGGATGTTTTTCCTACAGTTAAGAAGCCTTAGTTGGATAGTTTTACCTATAATGTTTCTGACTCTGTCCAAATAAGTTTAGATAAGGGTAAATTGGCTTGTGGGGAGGTTCTGTCTGGCCGCCTGGTTGAGATGAGGTGATATATGCTATTTCATCTGACAAAAATTTAACTGAAGGTGGTGACCTCGCTTGCTAGGGGGCGGGACAGCCCAGCAGCCCCATCTCTGTGCTAAACTGTTGTGTCCTTTAATATTGCATGTTTAGTATAGTTTTGATTTCTGACTCTGTTCAAATACATTTATATAATGGTAAATTTGTTTGTGTGGGTGTTCAGTAAAGCCTGCACTACTGCTCTGTCCGGCCACCTGGTCGGGATAGGGCGGTATACGCTGTTTCACCTGGCCAAATTTAACTGAAGGTTACGACCTCGCTTGCTGGGGGAACGGGACAGCTCAGCAGCCCCATCTCTGTGCTAAACTGTTGTGCCCCTTAATATTACATGTTATTACAGATGTCATTGCTACGATTGCTACTATATTATTTAATTATTCCTGATACTCATGGAAGGGGATGTTATGCCTAATGATTTTGTTTTTCCTACAGTTAATGAACCTTAGTTGGATAGTTTTATCTATAATGTTTCTGTCTCTGTCCAAATAAGTTTAGATAAGGGTAAATTGGTTTGTGGGGGGTTCAGTAAGGCATACACTGCTGCTCTGTCCGGCCGCCTGGTTGAGATGAGGCGATATACGCTATTTCATTTGACAAAATCTTAACTGAAGGTGGCGACCTTGCTTGCGGGGGGGCGGGACAGCCCAGCAGCCCCATCTCTGTGCTAAACTGTTGTGCCCCTTAATATTACATGTTATTATAGTTTTACTGATAAGGTAAATAGGAAACTTAATTGCTGAGCATGAATGTCTTGCTCCGCCTTGGTGCTATGCAGGGTTTTTTAGTCCTACAGACTGAGTGTTCTGTCTTGGATTATGATGGAGGGTAGGTGTGAGAACCTGCGTGGTGACAAGGCGAACCAAGTGTACTAGTACTATGCTCATTAACTGGGCTATTTAACTTTGATATGAAGATAGACATGGTTCCTTATATTTTGTTATGTTTTTTCTCCCTACAAATTGCTAAGTGACCCCCCAGTGCACAACACAGGTCTTTCTCTTAGACCACACTAGGACTAAACATAGAACATCATACACCCTCACAATAGGTAGGTTCATGTTGGTATGATTCTTCCTAACCTGCGCTTATATTGCATGCTTTTTAGCTTTAAAATCACTTATAATGTTAGCTCCCTCCCTCTGTCCCTCACTGTCAAGTAGCGGTTTAAGCCTCACACACGCAACTCTATTTTATTCCCCTGATTGCCGGATACACCATCTACCCTTGTGAAGAAATACTCAAGTGTTAACCCCCCCCCCCATGAAACCTAAGTTTAAAAAGTAAACACTAGAACACAGATTCTTGTATCTTTTTCTCATTTTTATTATTTACTCTTTAGTGTGAATTGATATTCTCAGATTACTGCTATGATTGAGTGGACCTTGATTCCTTTTATGGTGCTTTCCTAATCTGTTTGAGCAGTTTGTGGACCCAACTTTTCCCCGCCTTTCCTCCTCTCTTCTTCCCCCCCTTTTTTTTTTTTATCTCAATATGACTCAAGCGGCAGCGTTAAATTTTCTTACCCTGAATGTAAAGGGGTTGAACTCTCCTGGCAAGAGCAGTCTTTTAAGAAATTTCCTCAGGTCTCGGGATGTGATCTGGTTTTCCTTCAGGAGACCCACTGGGCGACCTCCCATATGCCAACCATTAGGTTCCCTCAGTTCCCAGAGATTTACCACTCCACATATGAAGATAAAACTAGGGAGTTTCCATCATGATTAGTAAAAATGTGTCTTTCCACCTTGTGCATCAGGAGAGAGATGCGGAAGGCCATTTCCTCATTTTGATCTGCAAACTTAACAACCAATTGTTCACACTAGTTAACCTTTATGCTCTGAACCAGATACAAATAGCGTTCCTGAAGAAAACCCTTGCCATAGTAGATAGATTGAAACAGGGAACCTTAATTCTTGGTGGCGATTTTAATGTAGTATGGGATCCTTATATGGATAAGAGAATCCCTATTCACAAATCCCTGGACTCCTATACTATCTCAGTAGCCCCTAAGTTTCAGAACTTGATATTCCAACATTCTTTATATGATGTATGGAGGGCATGCCACCCTGAGAAACAAGACTTTTCTTATTTCTCGGCCTCCCATAGGTCATATTCTCGCTTGGATTACTTCCTTGTTGACTCTTGGACCATGAATAGGATTGCAGAATCCAAGATCCATTACAGTGTCTGGTCCGATCATGACGCTGTTTCTTTTAAGATTCAGGGCATGGGCCCCCTCTTGGCCAAACCATCTTGGAAACTCCCCAAATTTCTCTGGAGAGATCCCCTGTTTGCACAGTCCCTTCGGAGGGAAATACAACAGTTCCTAGCTGTTAACCAGGAAGGACACACCTCCCACCAAATTAGATGGGCAGCGCTGAAAGCATACTTAAGAGGGTTCTGCATCTCAAGGGTGGCTGCAATGCGCCATCAATTCGCAGCTCCTCTGGGCAAATTATTATATGAACTAACGGCTAGATTTAGAGTTTTGTCGGTAACGACCCGCGTAGCTAACGCTGGCTTTTTTCTGGCCGCACCATAAAAATAACTCTGGTATTGAGAGTCCACATAAAGGCTGCGTTAGGCTCCAAAAAAGGAGCGTAGAGCATTTTTAAAGCAGCTTCAACTCTCGATACCAGAGTTGCTTACGCAAGCAGCCAGCCTCAAAAACGTGCTTGTGCACGATTCCCCCATAGAAAACAATGGGGCTGTTTGAGCTGAAAAAAAACCTAACACCTGCAAAAAAGCCGCGTTCAGCTCCTAACGCAGCCCCATTGTTTGCTATGCAGAAACACTTCCTACGTCTGCACCTAACACTCTAACATGTACCCGAGTCTAAACACCCCTAGCCTTACACTTATTAATCCCTAATCTGCCGCCCCCGCTATCGCTGACCCCTGCATATTATGATTAACCCCTAATCTGCCGCTCCGTAAACCGCCGCTACTTACATTATCCCTATGTACCCCTAATCTGCTGCCCTAACATCGCCGACCCCTATATTATATTTATTAACCCCTAATCTGCCCCCCACAACGTCGCCTCCACCTGCCTACATTTATTAACCCCTAATCTGCCGAGCGGACCTGAGCGCTACTATAATAAAGTTATTAACCCCTAATCCGCCTCACTAACCCTATAATAAATAGTATTAACCCCTAATCTGCCCTCCCTAACATCGCCGACACCTAACTTCAATTATTAACCCCTAATCTGCCGACCGGAGCTCACCGCTATTCTAATAAATGTATTAACCCCTAAAGCTAAGTCTAACCCTAACACTAACACCCCCCTAACTTAAATATAATTTTAATCTAACGAAATTAATTAACTCAGCTCTTTTTCCTGTAAAAAAAACATACAATACCCCCCCCCAACATTACAACCCACCACCCACATACCCCTAATCTAACCCAAACCCCCCTTAAATAAACCTAACACTAAGCCCCTGAAGATCTTCCTACCTTATCTTCACCATACCAGGTTCACCGATCCGTCCTGAAGAGCTCCTCCGATGTCCTGATCCAAGCCCAAGCGGGGGGCTGAAGATGTCCATGATCCGGTAGAAGTCTTCATCCAAGCGGGGCAGAAGAGGTCTTCCATCCGATTGAAGTCTTCATCCAAGCGGGGCAGAAGAGGTCTTCCATCCGATTGAAGTCTTCATCCAGGCGGCATCTTCTATCGACATCCATCTGGAGTGGAGCGGCAGCATCCTGAAGACCTCCGACACGGAACATCCATCCTGGCCGACGACTGAACGACGAATGACGGTTCCTTTAAATGACATCATCCAAGATGGCGTCCCTCGAATTCCGATTGGCTGATTGGATTCTATCAGCCAATCGGAATTAAGGTAGGAATATTCTGATTGGCTGATGGAATCAGCCAATCAGAATCAAGTTCAATCCGATTGGCTGATCCAATCAGCCAATCAGATTGAGCTTGCATTCTATTGGCTGTTCCGATCAGCCAATAGAATGCGAGCTAAATCTGATTGGCTGATTCAATCAGCCAATCAGATTTTTCCTACCTTAATTCCGATTGGCTGATAGAATCCTATCAGCCAATCGGAATTCGAGGGACGCCATCTTGGATGAGGTCATTTAAAGGAACCGTCATTCGTCGTTCAGTCGTCGGCCAGGATGGATGTTCCGCGTCGGAGGTCTTCAGGATGCTGCCGCTCCGCTCCAGATGGATGTCGATAGAAGATGCCGCCTGGATGAAGACTTCAATCGGATGGAAGACCTCTTCTGCCCCGCTTGGATGAAGACTTCAATCGGATGGAAGACCTCTTCTGCCCCGCTTGGATGAAGACTTCTACCGGATCATGGACATCTTCAGCCCCCCGCTTGGGCTTGGATCAGGACATCGGAGGAGCTCTTCAGGACGGATCGGTGAACCTGGTATGGTGAAGATAAGGTAGGAAGATCTTCAGGGGCTTAGTGTTAGGTTTATTTAAGGGGGGTTTGGGTTAGATTAGGGGTATGTGGGTGGTGGGTTGTAATGTTGGGGGGGGTATTGTATGTTTTTTTTACAGGCAAAAGAGCTGAACTTCTTGGGGCATGCCCCGCAAAGGGCCCTGTTCAGGGCTGGTAAGGTAAAAGAGCTTTTAACTTTAGTAATTTAGAATAGGGTAGGGCATTTTTTATTTTGGGGGGCTTTGTTGTTTTATTAGGGGGCTTAGAATAGGTGTAATTAGTTTAAAATTGTTGTAATATTTTTCTTATGTTTGTAGATATTTTTTTATTTTTTTTAACTTAGTTCTTTTTTATTTTTTGTACTTTAGTTAGTTTATTTCATTGTAGTTATTTGTAGATATTGTATTTAATTAATGTATTGATAGTGTAGTGTTAGGTTTAATTGTAGGTATTGTAGGTATTTTATTTAATTAATTTAATGATAGTATAGTGTTAGGTTTAATTGTAACTTAGGTTAGGATTTATTTTACAGGTAATTTTGTAATTATTTTAACTAGGTAACTATTAAATAGTTCTTAACTATTTAATAGCTATTGTACCTGGTTAAAATAATTACAAAGTTGCCGGTAAAATAAATATTAATCCTAAAATAGCTACAATGTAATTATAATTTATATTGTAGCTATATTAGGATTTATTTTACAGGTAAGTATTTAGCTTTAAATAGGAATAATTTATTTAATAAGAGTTAATTAATTTCGTTAGATTAAAATTATATTTAATTTAGGGGGGTGTTAGGGTTAGACTTAGCTTTAGGGGTTAATACATTTATTAGAATAGCGGTGAGCTCCGGTCGGCAGATTAGGGGTTAATAATTGAAGTTAGGTGTCGGCGATGTTAGGGAGGGCAGATTAGGGGTTAATACTATTTATTATAGGGTTAGTGAGGCGGATTAGGGGTTAATAACTTTATTATAGTAGTGGTGCGGTCCGCTCGGCAGATTAGGGGTTAATAAGTGTAGGCAGGTGGAGGTGACGTTGAGGGGGGCAGATTAGGGGTTAATAAATATAATATAGGGGTCGGCGGTGTTAGGGGCAGCAGATTAGGGGTACATAAGGATAACGTAGGTGGCGGCGCTTTGCAGTCGGCAGATTAGGGGTTAATAAGTGTAGGTAGCTGGCGGCGACGTTGTGGGGGGCAGATTAGGGGTTAATAAATATAATATAGGGGTCGGCGGTGTTAGGGGCAGCAGATTAGGGGTACATAAGGATAACGTAGTTGGCGGTCGGCAGATTAGGGGTTAAAAAAATGTAATCGAGTTACGGCGATGTGGGGGGACCTCGGTTTAGGGGTACATAGGTAGTTTATGGGTGTTAGTGTACTTTAGAGTACAGTAGTTAAGAGCTTTATAAACCGGCGTTAGCCCAGAAAGCTCTTAACTACTGACTTTTTTCCTGCGGATGGAGTTTTGTCGTTAGAGTTCTAACGCTCACTTCAGACACGACTCTAAATACCGGAGATAGAAAGATCCCATTGAAAAGATAGGATACGCAATTGACGTAAGGGGATCTGCGGTATGGAAAAGTCGCGGCTGAAAAGTGAGCGTTAGACCCTTTTTTGAGTGACTCCAAATACCGGAGGTAGCCTAAAACCAGCGTTAGGAGCCTCTAATGCTGGTTTTCACGGCTAACACCAAACTCCAAATCTAGGCCTAAGAGCGGCCGAGTGTCAGAATAGAAATAATCCAACCCAACAATGATCCAATGAAATTACACACATTAGAGGCTTGATTAAAGAATCTGAGCTCGGCAGAATTCAAAAGGCTATGTCTGTATTCAAACAACTTCTCTATCACAAGATTAACAAGGTGGATTCTCTGTTGGCTAGTAAGCTTAAAAACCGAGCGGCGGCGGTTCGCATACCATAAATTGTCCATAAAGGTGGGAAGGCCTATGCACCTGAGGAAATTGGGAATGCATTTGCAGCATATTATGATAATTTGTACAACATCTCTAAAAGTGAATGCCTTGACGTGGCTTCAGTACCTGAGATCTCCCAGTTTCTCCAAACACTACTATTCCCAAGCTCTCGGAAGACGATGGGAACTCCCTGTTGGAACCCTTCAGGGACAAAGAGGTTGCGCTTGCGATAAGGAATCTCTTAAGGACATATGACGGAATTTTTCCGCCATAAAACAATTGAGCAAACTGAAAGCTGTGTCCTTAAAGGGTTAAAAAAAATAGGGCCCCGGGCCGGATGGCTTCCCTGGGACTTTTTACAAATTTTTTTTGAAGCAGTTAATACCTTACTCCCTCTTTTTAATGAAATCAAATCGGAAGGTAAACCACTGAGAGTGAATCTAGAGGCTTCGATAATTACCATTCTTAAGCCAGCCAAAGATCCATCTCTGTGCAATAGTTATCATCCAATTTCACTAATTAATGTAGATACTAAGCTCTACTCTAAACTACTAGCCGACAGATTGGTCAACCTTCTACCATCTCTTTTACAGGTGGATCAGATTGGTTTTACTAAAGGGTGTCAGGGACCAGACAACACTAGGAGATAACTCTCGGTCTTCTCTGATGCGATTAGGATGGGAACCCCGCTCGTGGCCCTGTCGTTAGATGCCGAGAAGGCCAGGGTCAGGTGGGAGTTCATCTGGGAGGTTTTCAGGGTATTTGGCTTTCCTTCTCAAATAATAAATACAAGCCCTGTATACTTCGCCACATGCAAAGATAAGAGGTCCGTGCTTCTGCTCCCCAGAAATTAACATCACTAATGGGACTTGGCAGGGGTGTCCCCTTTCTCCCCTAATATTTTCCCTAGTAATGGAACCTTTGGCTCAGGCTATCAGAAGCTCAAACCTGATCTCTGGAGTCTTATACCCAATGCACGAAGCAAAAATTGTACTTTTTGCCGACGATGTTACGCTACTCTTGACAAACCCAGAGTCCTCAATCCCGGCAGTGTTTAGACTAATTGACCTCTTTGGTAGACTCAGCTACTACAAGTCAAATATCACAAAAACTGAAGCTTACATGCTTAATTGCACTGCAGATCAGTTCCTAGCTCTGAAGAGAGACTTCGATTTCCAATGGTCAGACAGATATTTAAACCATCTGGGCGTGACCCTGAGTGGTGATGTTGACACTGTAATCCAGATGAATTTTGACAAAGTACTGTTAGAGCTTAGGTCCCTCACGATAAAGTGGGATTATCAAGATATTTCATTGCTTGGTAGAGTGGCTACGGTCAAAATGTTCTGAAGGTATTATATTTATTTCGGTCCCTACCGCTCAATGTCCCATATAAAATCCTTCATCAAATCCACAGGATATTCCTCCACTATGTGTGGAGAAATAAGATTCCGAGGGTTGCTTACAGAACCCTTCAAAGGCCATACACCAGAGGTGGCATTGCGTTCCCCAATATCTTCCTATATTATGAAGCAGCAAGACTCACCCATATCTCTGCATGGGGATTGTTAACTGAGAAGCCAGGCTGGTATAGGCTTGAGGAACAGGCCTTGCCTCCAGGTTTAACCCTTAGGGAAGCCATATGGGTCCCTAAACACATGAACCTTAGTAGGCAGATTGATAACCCTATTGTTAAACAGACCCTTGGCATGTGGTACAACCTTCGGCATCATATTGGAATCTCCCTGCATGCATCCCCCATTCGTGGTTTGGGAGGCCTACTATGGAATGCTCCAACTATCCATACGGATTTCTGGCATGAGAAAGGGATCATGCAAACATCCGACTTATATGTGTCGGGAGCCCTTGCTTCTGCTGCTCAGCTGTTTGGACCCCCGGGAGAGAACCCACTGTGGTTTCGCTTCGAAAGCTTCCGAGTATTGAGCCTTGTTAGATCTAGAGGCTTTCCCAAATTAGCCTTGAGAGAACAAACCAAATGGGAAATGAGGTGGGCCCAAGGCAAGGTAATGCACAGGCCGCTGTCCTTCCATTATGCAGCTCTCTTGTCGGATCATGCGGCTAATCTCCCATGGCAGCTAAGGGCCTGGTGCAGAGAACTAGAGGTTACAATCTCAGATAGTGAGTTTTCCTCAGCGATCTCGATCACAAAACACATCCTTCATTGTGTGACAGTTCTAGAGACATATATAAAAATGACACTGAAGTGGCACAGGACTCCAGTGAGACTGGCAAAGATGTATAAAACTAACAGCCCACAATGCTGGAGAAATTGTGATCAACTGGGTTCGGACACACATATCTGGTGGTCTTGCCCGAAGATTGCGACTTTGTGGTCGGATGTTTAGCTACTTCTCAGGTCCCTAAATATAGAATTATGCCTATTCCACATTTTTCCTCGCTCTGTTCCTATATCCACTAGACGGCTACTTGTCTACATTCTGGCAGCAACTAAATTGTGTATTGCTCGAACCATATCCCCTGACCCTGAATGGAGTCTGTGACCTGGTGAACAATTTTGCCAAAATGGAAAGATTTGTTGCTGGCGAAGCCAATAAGCTGGAGGCATATTGGGAGACATGGTTGGATTGGACTACACACCAGTTAAAGGCAAACGCAATCTAGTGTCACTTTGGGACTGCATGCCTGAGGCTACTTTGTGGAGATTTCTCTCCTAGTCCGCTCTAATTAGACTTACCGAGAGGTTTTTTTTTGTTTTTTTTTCTCCCTTTCTCCTTTTTCCTTCCTCCCCATATGTGCCCCCCCCCCTCAAACAGATCCCCATTCTCACCTACCCTATTCGGGTAGACTACTCTAATTTGTCCATCATACTTAATCTGACAGTCAGCACACTCAATCCTTGATATGCATATATTCTTGTTCGATTAGCATGCGCGCTCTATTTAAGAGCGAATGCAAGTTCTTTTGGTACTCCCCAACTTACTCAGAATTTAGAGAGCCCTTAGCCTCTAGACATTTACCCACTAGGCCCACCCCTTCCTGTATACCTCCTCTGTAAGGTTTAGGCCTGGGTTTAACAGTTGACATGTGTCATGAGGCGATGGAGGGCATGAAATTTTATCAGATATATCGGGTAACTTAATGTTTTAAGGTTTAACATATTTGCGCACGAGTTCTGCAACATGTAATTGCTTAAGTTTTTGTTAATTCCTTTTCCCTGACTATGTACAAGTTGCTTAAGGTTTCCTTGATCTGCATGTATTGTTTTCTTTGCAAATTCAATAAAGAAAAATTAAAAAAAAAAAAAACTAGTTTACAATCGCCTAACCCACTTCCTGTCCACCAACTCCTTGCTTGTCCCCCTGCAATCTGAATTCTGCCCAAACACTCAACTGAGACTGCGCTTACCAAGGTTGCTAATGATCTTCTCTCTGCTAAAAGTATTGGCCACTACTCTATACTCATCTTACTTGACCTCTCAGCTACCTTCGACACAGTTGACCACCCCCTCCTCCTACAGACCCTTAGCTCTTTTGGCCTTTTTGACACTGCTCTTTCTTGGATTCACTACTATCTTTCTCACAGGTCTTTCTCTGTGTCATTTGCCAGAGACTCCTACTCTCGAATGCCTCTGTCTGTTGGAGTACCTCAAGTATCTGTTCTGGGTCCTCTACTCTTCTCCATTTATACTTCTTTACTGGGTAAACTTATCAACAGTTATGGTTTCAAATATCACCTCTATGCTGATGACACCCAGATCTACCTCTATACCCCTGCTCTCTCTCTGTCCTTTCTCATGTCAGCGACTGCTTATCTGGTATCTTTTCCTGGATGGCCTCTCACCACCTAAAGATTAACATGTCCAAGACTGAGCTCCTACTAATCCCCCCTCAAGCTCTACGCCGATTCCTGACTTCCCTATCCCTGTTGACGGCATCACTATTTCCCCATCGCCCCAAGTCCACCTTTCCCGTCGCTCTGTATCTGCTACACCTCTCTGTGATTCCCCTCATTGGCTGCCCATCACAGCAGAACTAAATTCAAAATTCTCACCCTTATATACAAAGCTCTCACCAACGCCGCTCCCCACTACCTAAGTATACTCCAGCCTGCCCACTAAGATCCAACAATGACCTGCTCCTTGCATCTTCAATTATCACCTCTTCCCATGCTAGACAGCAGGACTTCTGTCGTGCAGCACCTACCCTATGGAACTCTCTTCCTCGTGCTGTCAGGCTTTGCCCTAATCTTTCTTCCTTTAAATGCTCCCTGAAGACTTTTTTGTTCAGAGAAGCCTACCACCCAACTCAATAATAAATTAATTTCACTTCCCTCATCTAACTCTGCATTAGCATCCTTCTCAATCTTCCAGTCCTCACCTCCTGTTTCTCAAGTCAACCTCCTACCCTTCTAGAAAAGGGAAAAGGGCCCTCAATTCCTGATGTATGTGTTTGTAAAAATGTTCCTGTCTCTTACAAGTTTTATATCATTGTTTTATTTAAATTAATTGTACCCATGGACAGCGCTGCGGAATATGTTGGCTTTTCATAAATAAAGTATAATAATAATAGGTATTTCTAAATAGATATTCCTATATATATCTGTATATATCTTTACCTATGTATAATCATGTATTTATATATATATATATATATATATATATATATGTATAGATATATATCTTGTACCAAAATACCATCATATATATCTATACTATAATCACGTTTGTAACCCGTCTGTTGCCGTTGGCAGTTGCGCACGCATACTCAAAGGAATGTTGGCAGCAGAAGCTGCATCCAGGTGGATTCCGAAAATGGCAGGGTGGTGAAATAATTCACCGAAGGTGGATTCTTTTACCACCCGGCCATTTTCGGAATCCACCGGGATGCAAGTAAGGCAAACAGAGCATTGCAAAAAATATAAATAACCACCCGCAATAAGTATTAAAAAAACAAAAACCTAACCGTCCACAATAAGTAATAAAAAAACCTAACCGCCCAAAATAAGTATTTTTTTTTAAAAAAAACTGCCCGTACGAACTATTAAGAAAAAAAAATAAAGAAAAAAAATGACTTTACATTAATCTAAAATTACAGAAAATAAAAAAGGCTAACATTACAAAAAATAATAAACAACCCTATCCAAAATAACAAAATTAAACCTTATTCCTATAAAAATAAAAAAGCCCCCGAAAATAAAAAACACCCCTTAATCTAAGAATAAACTACCTATAGCCCTTAAAAGAGCTTTTTGTAGGGCATTGCCTTAAAGAAATCAGTTCTTTTACATAAAAAATAAACAAAGCCCCCTAACAGTAAAACCCCCCACCCACCAAACTCCCCAAAATAAAAAAAAAACCTAACACTAATAAACATAAACTACACATTGCCCCTAAAGGGGCATTTGTATGGGCATTGCCCTTAAAAGGGCATTCAGCTCTTTTTCACTGCCCTTAAAAGGGCATTCAGCTCTTTTGCAAATTGCCCAATAAACCCTAATCTAAAAAAACACGGTTTTCAGAAGTCCGGCAGAGAAGGTCTTCTTCCAGGCGGGTCCATCATCCTCACCCACAGCAAATGCGGCACGGAGGTCCGGAGCGGTCTTCCCATATGAGGCGATACTCGGCGGCGGTCATCTGTCTTAATCTGGAATGTTTGTTATTGTACATTTTACTTGATCACTTTCACGTGTAGGATTATATATTGTGGATGCATTTGTTGATTTGATTGCTTCAATCATCCATTGTTCACAAAACTGTCATTATTTGCGATATCATCACACTTCTTTTTTTTTCACTATTACGCATTTTTTATCCACGTCATTGTCTTTTTTGGAAAAACCGGTTTTGATTCCCATATATTTTTTGAATTTTTGAATTTAAAAATCTTTTTTGTTTTTTTCTCACATCATTTTTAACATACAATTTTCACTATCATTGTCACATATTATATGCACAATTAGTTGTGAACTCACGTCAATTTATTATTGTTGTAAAGCACAGTATCTGTTTTAAAGCACATTCTTGATCCTTTGGTGGGCTAACCCCCCCCCCTCCGTCATATTCTTAGAAACACTTATTCGTTTATGTGATGATCCTCCAACAGGGGTTCCAATAGTATGTTTAAACTAATGGATGGTTAAATTAACCATATTTTAACTGTTTTTATATATTGAGATATTGTAATAAATTTTTAACATATAGAGTGTGATTCCTGATTATACCTAAGCCCTAGGCGCTCCTATTTATCCATACTTTTTTGCCAGTTAGGTTTTTAGTGTAGGATTTTTTTAGGATATTATCTATGGGCAATGTTGAGCATCAATGTGCGCTCCTATCATAAGCTTGCATAAAAATTTTGTGCTGAAAAAAAAAGTTGCACTAACCAATCCTAAGCAGCCACATAGCCCACTGCAAACACTAGTAACCCCTAAACCACCACAACCCCCCATTGTAAACTACCCCCTAACCTAATCATCCCCTAACCACCACAACTCCCTATCGCAAAAAAATCCTATGCTACAAAAACCTAACTGCCAAAAAATGTTTTATGTGATTATAGGTCTTTTGCCAGTCTAAACAAAACTGTCAAAAAAAGTATGCCCATTAAAATTACCTAGTTCCTCTTAAATATTTAAAGGTTCTACCTATCCCCCCCCCCCCCCCCCCCAAAAGAGATGAGGAGAAGCTTTCTCTGTATTCTGCTAGACAGACTACTGTGATGACATTTACTGGGATGGTTAACTTCATCTCAAGTGTTAGATCTCCTAAACCTTTGCCTATCTTATCTAATAAATAGTCCATGGTGTTTATTGATAGATATTACATATACAGAATTCACAAATATTGTACTTTCTGTATAAATAATGTTCATAGTTTCAGCAACCAACTTTTTTATTTGCCTTTCTTCTCTAGAAGGGCAGCAAGTTAATGGCAGTGTTTATTGATATGTAATTCATTTTAATATGAACTGAATATGGTTTTCCTCTCCAATTTTTGTTTTTTTCTGTATTTCTAATTCAATACATTAATGACCAAACACAGCTTCTATTAATGCATATTGGCTAGGAAAATAGTGTTTCTATGGCTGACTTTATAAATATGATACATTTTCATGAACATGAATCACCGACACAGAACTCTAAAATGTATGATAAATGGGTAGTCTTTATTACATCCTTGTTGCCACTGGAAATGGATTCTCATGACTCTCCAAAACACACATGATATGTTAGAAGGTAGGTCTTTTTCTCAGCTGGAGTGGATATTTAGTTGAGGCGTTTAATGGTTTTCTATTTTCTTTTATTAACCAGTGAAGGTACGATTATTTTATATGTATAGTTAATATGCTGTTTTTTGTTGTTGAAAGTTTGGGTGTAGATCTCTTGTGCTTATGAATTTCCTGTTCTGGGGGATGATCAGGCATTTGTTTACTTTAATGAACTGTAGACGATGTTCAAGGATTAACAGAATCTCAAAGAAGCAAGAAAAGAACACAATAATTAGAATTACTGTCTGAAAGGGTTTGATTTATCAAGCCCTTCGCCTGCCTATGACTGCAGGTTCTCACAAGAGCATCTGCAGTCAGTATTTATCAAGCAGCGGTCATCAGACCGCTGGTTCCTATCCTCTTCTCCACCTCTTAGATAGAGAATTTCAATCTTCCCGGTCTCGTCCGACCGGGGAGATTGACAACTCCTGCCCACGCGTGATTGGTTGTGCGCGGGCAGGGGGCGAGATTGCACACACGCGCAAAATATCGTTTGCAAGCGATCTTAAATTCTGGCAGCGAATTGCTGCCCACCAGAGGTGTGCTGGGGCTGACAAGTGCAAATATGTACACCTCTGTATGCCCCTGCTTGATAAATCGAGCCCATGGGGTATATTTATGAAAGCGTCAACTGAAAATATGCTGGAATTCCACGTTGTAATTGTCGCAAGATCAACTAATGCATCAAGATCGACAAATGTTGAAATTTGTGACGTAACATACGATCCCGCAATCTCAATCTGATGCAGATCGATGCTTATGTCATCACAGATGTTCCGAATACACATTTGACTCTATTTGACCCTTTTCCCAATTTATCAAATATTTAACAGGTACGCTTGCGGCTATTCTGACGCAGAGTACCTAGTTTTCAAACTGCCACCCTTTAGGCCGTGGATGCCATAGAAATCAATGGGAGTCTGAAAGCACTGAAAGCTTTTGTTCGATGCTGCAAGAGAATGAATTATATTAATTGATTTCTATGGTTGAAAAAAAGTTATGTTTACACCTAACAACCTAACATAAACCCCAAGTCTAAACCCCTAATCTGCCGTCCCCGACATCGCCGACACAAATAAAATGTATTAACCCCTATTCCGCCACTCCCCGACACCGCCGCCACTAAATAAACGTATTAACCCCTAAACCGTCAGCCCCCCACATCGCAAAAAACTAAATTAAGCTATTAAGCCCTAAACCTAACAACACCATAACTTTAAATTAAAATTACAACATCCCTATCTTAATATAAATTAAAACTTACCTGTAGAATTAAAATAAACTAATTTTAAACTATAAATTAACCTACCCTATTATACTAAAATTAAATTAAACTACCAATTAAATAAACTAAATTACATATTAAAAACCTAACACTACTAAAATTATTTAAATATACAATTAAACATTATTACAAAGTACTAAATTACAAAAAAACAACAACACTAAGTTGCAAAAAAAAAATAACAAACACTAAATTACGAACGAAATTGCAAAAAATTACTTTGGATAATTTTTTGTTTACACTTAATCTAATAGCCCTATCAAAATAAAAAAGCCCCCCAAAATAAAAAACCCTAGCCTACAATAAACTACCAATAGCCCTTAAAGGGGCCTTTTGTAGGGGCATTGCCCCAAATATATCAGCTCTTTTACCTGTAAAAAAAAAATACAACCCCCCAAATAAAAACCCTAACTCTAAAAAAAACCTAAGCTACCCATTGCCCTGAAAAGGGCATTTGGATGGGCATTGCCCTTAAAAGGGCATTTAGCTATTTTGCCTTGCCCTTAAAAGGGCATTTAGCTCTTTAAAAAAAAGCCCAAACCCTAATCTACAAAAAAAAAACCACCCAAAATTTTTTTAAAAATCCTAACACTAACCCCCGAAGATCCACTTACAGTTCTGAAGTCCCGACATCCAGGCGTAGAAGTTTTTATCAAGGCGGCGATGTCTTCATCCATCCAGGCGGCAAAAGTCTTCATCCAGGAGGTGATGTCTTGATCCATCCAAGCAGCGAAGTCTTTATCCAAGTGGCATCTTCTATCTTCATCCCGCGGCGCGGAGCGGGTCCATTCTGAAGCTATCCAACACAGAGCTCCTCTTCTTACGGTCACCACCATAAACTGAAGCTTCAAT
Organism: Bombina bombina; assembly: GCF_027579735.1. Lineage (NCBI taxonomy): Eukaryota > Metazoa > Chordata > Amphibia > Anura > Bombinatoridae > Bombina > Bombina bombina. The sequence continues at coordinate 14,277 of NW_026512580.1, read as the reverse complement.
GCAAGGGAGGTGATTCAAGATGGCGTCCCCTGCATTCCTATTGGCTGATTTGAGTGTTAATTCAAATCAGCCAATAGGATGAGAGCTACTGAAATCCTATTGGCTGTTCAAATCAGTCAATAGGATGAGAACTACTGAAATTCTATTGGCTCATTTAAACAGCCAATAGAATTTCAGTAGCTCTCATCCTATTGGCTGATTTGAACAGCCAATAGGATTTCAGTAGTTCTCATCCTATTGGCTGATTTGAACAACCAATAGGATTTCAGAAGCTCTTATTCTATTGGCTGATTTGAACATATGTGTCTTTTTGCGATGTGGGGGGCTGACGGTTTAGGGGTTAATAGGTTTAGTTAGTGGTGGCGATGTGGGAGGCCAGAGGTTTAGGGGCTTATAAGTTTATTTAGTGGTGGCAGTGTTGGGAAACGGCGGAATAGGGGTTAATATTTATATTAGTGGCTGCGGTGTCGGTAGCGGCAGATTAGGGGTTAATAGGTTTATTATAGTGTTGGCGATGCGGGAGGGCGGCGGTTTAAGGGTTAATAGGTAGTTTATGGGTGTAAGTGTACTTTGTAGCAGTTTAGTTATGAGTTTAGTGAAATGGTATAAATAAAGTTGGGAAAAACCTGAATAACAGCGTCATCGATGACTGTTAGTTAACAACAGTCCGTTGCTCATCACCCTGTACTTGGTGCGCATGCTTTTGACAGCTTTTCTCATAAATATGGAGATCGTGTTCAGATTCGCGGCCGCAAAGTTTGGCGATGTTAGTCGAGTATATTGACGCATGCGAATGCAACATAGTTGACGATTTTATAAATATCCCCCTATATGTGTCTTGCATGTTATATTGTTAACAACTACTATGTGGGATAACATTTCTCTGTTCTACTAATTTCTTGGAATAATTTAAAAAAAATGTTATAACTAAAGTAATAAAACTCAGCAACACACTTAGGAGTTGCTAATAGTGTCAGAGAAGAAGGATCTATATGCCAATATTGTATCAGATTTAATTTTTAAATAACTAAAAAAATGACCCTCTAATTACATTCAAAGTTGTCAATCCTTATCTTATAGAAAATAAATTTATATGTAAAGGAAAAATAGTGTTTGTTGAAGTCTCCTAAAATCAAATTTTCCAGAGAGAACAATATTTGGCTAGGATTCTGCAAGCAAAGCAAATTTCTTTTGTGTGTCACCCCCCCCCCCCACCCCAAATCAATTTCCAGGACAGCAATGTTGGTCATTTTGGGAGAAGACACTTGAGTAAGTATGATAAAGAGTTTAATATATACTCTAGGTATACAAGAACTCTGAAATAAAACAAAGGTAGACTACTGAACATTTATTTTAGATAGAGGTTGGTACAGGGGCGGGACTACCATTGGTGCAGCAGGTTCAGTGGCACCAGGGCCCAAGAGCTTATAACAGGCAGGCAGGCATGTGCAGAATGTGTAATGCAGGGGAGCCTTTTATTAATGCAGGTTGCAGGTCAGTCTCTCTATCTATCTACAAAATCATTAAATAGGGCAGTATGAATATTATTACTATTTCTTACTACTAAATTTTCTTTTGTGTACCAGGGCCCACCGTTGAGAAGGTCCACTAGTGTACTTTTGGCAGCTACGTATACTACATAACTTTATCTAGATAATTTCCCTTAGGCTAGTTAGCCTTACATATCAACACAAATCATGGTTGTTTAACTCCAGTTGTAGGCTTCATATATCTTCAAATTTAAAAAATAACCAAAAACATCTAGAGAAACATCTAACTTTGCCAAGACAACGTGCAACCCAAGTCACTCATAAATGTTCAGAAACTATAGCAGATAATTAATGTATATCCAGAACCTGGGGTAAATTTGCTATAAAATAAAACATTTAACAGATTCACAGAAAGAGCACAGCTGATAAACAGGACTATCAGATTAAGTAAAATGTTTGAAACTGTCATAAACAAAAATCAGGTAACACAAACTGTCCTGATCCAGTAGCGTGTAGCCTAATTCAATAAGATGGCAATCCTTAAATATTGGCCTGCAGCACAGCGAGACATTTTGATTGCAGCTATATTTTAAAAAGTGAAGGGTGGAGTGGACAATAGTGTAGCTAGTGGGGTTGGCAAGGGACATAAGGGATGTTGAGTCATGTTTAGGTGCTGAGGTAGTTAGGAGAAGAGGAAGAGGGAGGGATAGAGTTATGTGTAGGGGTGGCTTTGTGTTACCTATGGGGAGAGAACCAGAGAGGTATGAGGAAGTTGTTAGAGTGTCCTAACTCCTTCTTTTCAGAAGGCTTAGAGTGATGAGGAACGGTATAGTAAGCAGAAGAAAATTAGCTCTAATGAGAGCATATGTACAGAGAGTTCCTCAATTGGACAGACCTATTTTGAAAAGTAACATCTTCCTGGGACTTTGGATGAAATCAGGGAGATATGCATTGCTACTTTCAAAAGAACAGGAACATGGAGAGCATGAAAAACCACTGATAACACTGTCACTTGATGGTTCAGAAGATGGCAATGGAGACAAAGCACACCAGGCATATCTGAGGAGGTCCACCAGTTCCTTATTTGCAGTCATGAGGAGGAGCTGCTGAAGGACATGATTTCTGCATCAATAAAGTTTGTTAAATCTCTTGAAAGGAAATCGTTCAAATACAAAATGTTAATGACAGTATACAGTATATTTAACAATATTGACAATATAATGATCTTTGGCTTGGTTTAAAAGACTGATACAGCTTTATTGGTTACAAATTTAAAGAAATATTGTATTTAAACTTTTTTTTATCATGCCTATTTAAAAGCAGCATTTGCATGTGTTGAAAATTGTATTTTTTCCAGAAATAATTGGTTTAAGTTGAAGTAAAAATTAAAGTTTAATTTAAACAAAGTGTGCAATTTGAAAATACGTTCCTTTTAATTCTGTAGTCAAATTGACTTCTTCCCCTGAGTATCCTTTCTTGAAACCTAGGTATTTCCATGACAGAATACCTAGATAGGCTTCAGTGAGATGCATGTCTAAAGCACTATATGGCAGCAGCATGTGCATCAAAGTATTCTTACAAACATTGCTGCAAATACAAATGCTATATAGTGCTGAACATGTGCATGCTGGTGAATCTATCTCAGTATGCTCTCATGGAAAGGGGCTAAGTGTCAACAAGGATACCAAAATAAATACATTTTACAACAAAAGCAAAATAGAAAGTTTTTATTAAATGGGACACTTCATCTGAATCATTAGACTTTAAATCCGACTTCCATGCACTTTAAGTAAAATGTGTAAGTTTAAAATGAAAATAATAAAATATATATTTTTTTTAACTTCCTGGTATTCCTCCTTGGCTGATAAGGATAACACCATCTGCATTACTAGAAGAGAACATGAGTTTTCCTATAAAAAAATAAATAAATAATAATAATTTTGAAATGCGCTTTTTGATTAATCAAATAAATATGTTGACTACAGTATCCCATTAAGTGCTATTTCCAACATGTTTATAATGTGTTCTGATTCCCAACCATAAATCTAAGTCTCTATTATAAAATCCCACCAGTGCCCTGCCCCCTCAAGATAAAAAACTAACCAATGTTTTGGATTGCATTAAAGTGGTACGCTATTAAAATATACCAAAGTGTTCTTTAAAATATATATCACCTGAAGTTGGAGCGGCAGTTGGGTGTTTGGAGGGATAGTGTAATAAGGGACATACTTGGATCTAAAATATATTTTGTAAAGGCACTACTGCAGTGTTTAAAAAGATGCATTTTTCTTTCTTACAGGGATATGATATCCAACTATTGAAGCATAGCTGTAAAAAGCTGACTAGATAATATCACCTGAACATCTCTATGTAAAAAAGGAAGATATTTACCTGAAAATTTCCTAAGTATTCATACCCCATTATAAGGGACTTTAAGCAGCCAATCAGGATACTAGTCCCAGGACTTGCAAGAGAGTGTGCATCTGGCATGTGTAGGCACAGTCATGTTATTACCCTATTCAGTTAAAGGAAGTTTACTATGAAATCTCACAGGATTGCAGTGAAATCTGATGAGTTAACAGCAAAGCAAAGCATTACCCAGCACTTCTGATGCTGATTGGCTGTTTGTTTTTTTAACTTGCAGTTGGACAGCAGCTGAAGTATAACTGTTCACAGAGCACTAACTATTGTGACCTAAAGACATTTTGAGGTAAAATATCTTCCTTTTTTCTTCTGTTAAATGGGTCACCTTTTTAATGGGGTTAATTCAAACTGAACTGGAGCTTTTTTGTAAGTATATTAGATTTGTATATGTTGAACTTGATGCACTTCAGTCTTTTTTCAACCTCATTTACCCATGTTACTATGTTTTTTACATAGAGATGTTCAGGTGATATTTTCTTGTCAGCTTTTTACAGTTACACTGCCTTGCTTTCAAGTGTCCCTCTTCCCATATAGAGACCAAATTGATTACATTAGAAAAAAAAATATTAAAAAAATTGTAATGTAATTAAAATTTCATTGGTGTCAGCGTTTATGATCATAGTAAACAGACTTTTTTTTTCTTGCTTTTGTTTTGGGAATTAATATAAATGTAGTGTATTCCCGGAATTAAAAAAAAAAAAAAAAGAAAAATATAAGATGTTAATTTGTTTTAAAAATATTTAGACTTAGTTGAAATGTTATTTCACATATTCATTCACAATATAAATACCTTCTAACTACAAGTTGTTTAGTCCATAATAATCTATAAAAATTGAACACTTGTGTTTATTACGATATAGGGCAGTAGACAATTATAACAATATGTTTTCAATATGTTCTTAGAGCTATTTAAATTTTCAAAAAAGATATTTATAACTTAAGCTGTTTTTTATGTAAAATAAATCCATTTTCTTATAATTCAATTTATAATAAAATGATTTACATTAAACATTTTTTAAATACATTATGAAAAATGTTTTATCTGAAATAAAATATTTATTTACTCAAAGAGAAATAAGCAAACGTTTTGAAAGCTGCATTTTTGCAATATACTTGCATTAGCACGAATGTTTCTAATCATAACTGTCACTGTTTTAATGACATACACACATATGCTGCACATGCATTCTTAAGCAAACACCTCACCTGCTGAGAGAGTCAGTGGCTTATATTTTGCTGAAACAATAGATTGTACTAGAAATATTTTTTATAAAAAAAAAATCTGAAATATAGAAATGAACAGAGGAATAATGCATTCAATAATTAAAATGTGTTTTTTTATTTAACCCAAATGCAACATTAAATAAACCAGAATGTAACATAAATGCTGTATTTCTTGTAATGTAACATTTGTAAAGTAAATTACAAGGAACAACAAATATTATGCCATTGAAATATTACAACAGAGACAGATTCCAATTCTTTCTCTCTATATAATCTCTTTTTACCTATTAATTAATTATTATTATCTTCAGTGTTGAGTTTGTTAGTCATACACAGGACAACTGTATATTGTTTTTTCTAGAACCAACTCTCCTTTCATAACTGTAATTTTAAATTTATTGTAATTTTGGTATTGGATTAAGATATGGTGCAATAAATAAATATATAAAAAAAAAATAGTTTCAGGGAATCAAACCTAGTGTAAATCAGAATTCTGAGGTCAGATTCATGGGAGGCAATCAAAATACCAAAACTCAAAATCCCTAATACTAAGATAGAATGTTGAAATCCAGAAAGATCATAATCCCGAATGTCAAAAATCCCAAAAATCAAAATGCAGAAAAAACAAAATCCCGAAAATCAAAATCCTGAAAATGCAAAATCCCTAAACTTAAAAAACCTATAGATATGATGTGCTGTGATGTCCCCATATTCACTAACATTTTGCCTCCGCCTGGGGGTTTCATTGCCCAAGGTTCACTTGGGGTGGATGCTGGAGGATCGGAGGGGCGCCCCCTTGAACCCTGTATTCAGAGGTAAAAAGATAGTAAAGATATGGACTGCTTTCGAGATTTCAGTATTTTACAAGTTAGGGATTTTATTTTTTTGGCATTTTAAAATTCGGGATTATGTTGTGTCTGTATTTTTATGTTTCGGTATTTAGGACTTTGGGATTGCGGCATTCCGTCTTGTGTACTTCGTTCTTTTGATAGAGACCCCAAAAACATTTTATGTCTATAATATGAATGTTAACTAATGACCCTCCTTCCTTAAAGAGACAGTAAAGTCATAATTAAACATTCATGATTTAGACAGAGCATACAATTTTAAACCACTTTCCAATTTACTTCTATTATTTAATTTGCTTCCTTCTTTTGTTATCCTTTGCTCAAATGTTTATCTAGGTAAGCTCAGGAGCAGCAAATAACCTAGGTTCTAGCTGCTGATTGGTGGCTGCATATATATATATATATATATATATATATATATATAAAATGATTGTCATTGGCTCACCCATGTGTTCAGTTAGAAACCAGTAGTCCATTGCTGCTCCTTCAACAAATGATACCATGAGAGTTAAGCAAATTTGATAATATGAGTAAACTGGAAAGTTGTTTAAAATTGTATGTTCTACCTAAATCGTGAAAGAAAATGCTGGGGTTTCATGTCCCTTTAATCAGTTGGCACTAGAAAAATAGTAATATTAACATCAATTACAATAATAATAATGAATTGATTAGTTGAATGTCTATTGCATTGTTTGGATGAGATTACCTATGAAATCATTACATGTTGTTTATCTTTGGCGAGCCAGGCTATTATATGCTTTATTTCAGTTTCTCAACTCCAGTCCTCAGGACCCTTAACAGGCCAGATATTCATTATATCTTAACTAGAGAGCAGGTGAAATAATCAGCTGATCAGTAACCATGGTTACTAACCTGCTCTCACCCTACAGATAATTATTTCACCTGTGCTCTAGTTAAGATATAATGAATATCTGGCCTGTTAAGGGTCCTGAGGACTGGAGTTGAGAAACACTGCTTTATTTCAATAAGACATTGTATCCTAAAATATTCTGTCATATATTAAAGAGCACCACTTTAACATGTTGAATTTGTTTTTTTTAAAATAAAGTGAAATAACAACTCTTTATACATTAATTTAAAACAAGTATACATCAGATCACTCATTGGCTGACAGGTACAAATGTTTATTAAACCAACAAACATTAGCATAAAGGTACACAATTAAACTGATGCATTAATTTCAATATAAATTTAAACAGATTTTGCATAAACATTTTCAAGAAAAAAATCCTTAAATACGGCTCTTTCATGTAAATAAAATATTTTCTGTACAATGTCCCTTTAAACTTTCAACCTTCTAAGTACTGTGGAACAAGCTAAATTTATTTATGCTCCAGTTTACCAGGTGTCCAGTATTTAAAGGGACAATTTAGTCAAATTTAAACTTTCATGATTCAGATAGGGAATGCAATTTTAAACAACTTTCCAATTCACTTTTATCATCAAATTTGCTTTGTTCTCTTGGTATTCTTTGTTGAAAGCTAAACCTAGGTAGGCTCAGAATTTTTAAAACCTTGAAGGCCGTCTTTTATTTCAATGCATTTGGCAGTTTTTCACAGCTAGATCGTGTAAGTTCATGTATACCATACAGATAAAGTGGATTTACAAGTGAGAGGGGCCTGATTGGCTAAATGCAAGTCTGTCAAAAGAACTGAAATAAGAGGGCAGTCTGCAAAGGCTTAAATACAAGGTAATCACAGAGGTAAAAAGTATATTAATACAACCGTGTTGGTTATGCAAAACAGGGGAATGGGTAATAAAAGGATTATCTATATTTTTAAACAATAACAATTCTGGAGTAGACTGTCCCTTTAACTGGATAGTCTGGTATTTCCACTAGCTGTTCAGTCAAATCTCAGGTGTGATTTGAGTCCTTATTTGGGCATTTTGCATGCAAAATACAGGGTCAGGGCCCTGATATGAGGTCTGATGCAGGCATTTAGTTGACATATGTTTCAGAACCTTGTGTATGGTCTGGCTTCTGATCTGACTTATCTGAGGTTAAATATGGGCACATAACTCACAGGAGCTACAGGGCATTTGGTGATCTAATCTGGGGTGTGAACATGCCCACATTGTGATTTCCAAATATCTATCTCTAGTCATCCAGTGTTATCTTAAATAGATATAAACCCAAATTGTTTATTTGATGATTCAGATAGAGCATGCAATTTTAAGCAACTTTCTAATTTACTCCCATTATAAATTTTTCTTTGTTCTGTTGCTATCTTTATTTAAAAAAGCAGGAATCTAAGCTAAGAAAGCCCATTTTTGGTTCAGCACCATGGATAGCGCTTGCTGATTGGTGGCTACATTTAGCCACCAATCAGAAAGCACAGCCCAGGTGCTGAACCAAAAATGGGCCAGCTCCTTAGCTTAGATGACAGCTTGTTCAAATAAAGATAGCAACAGAACGAATAAAAATTGATAATATGAGTATATTAGAATGCTTCTTAAAATTGCATGCTTTATCCGAATCATAAAAGAAACAAATTGGGTTTAGTATCCCTTTAAGGACAGCGGCCAGCCCTAGTTTTATATGTTTCATAAATGTAAACTTCACTGATATCTGAACTGGAAGATAAACCTAACTGATATATTCATACCAAGGCTTTCAGCTACAATAATTCTTTGCTAATTCTAATGTGCATGCTCAGTACTATTTACACCTGAGTTTATCTTTAATGCATTGCAGAGTAAAAACTTATTGATATAATTTCGAAACACTTCATCCCTTATGCCATAAATTAAAGGACTAAGAAACCTTGGTAGACACATCAAGAAAGCAAAGTTTAATACAGGCATGAATTCAACATACGCTCTGAGATACATTTCTGTAAGCGTATAACTGAAAGCAAGCATACATAACATGAGCTGGACTGCATGCAACATGACGGTTTTCCCAGCCTTGGATGCAGACTTGTTAGAGTCAATGCTTAAAGCAACCATCATGATTTTTATGTAAGTGACAATAATTATCAATCCCACTGTAGAAAAGGTGAATGTATGAGTGAAGAAACGTATATTGTTTTGAGCTGCAGTAATTGTAATTTGTTGTCGGGAACATTTCAATGAAAGGGAGAAATAGCTTTTGTCTACAGAGGAGCTTAAAAAAATAAAGTCAACAAAATTAGGTAGGAGTCCTACAACCCAAATGAGCACAATGGCCACATTAGCACTTAGTCTGTTACTAAGCTCTGCATGTCGAAGCGGAAAGCAAATAGCTGTATAGCGCTCAAGAGACATGACTGCCAGATTGTATGGAGTGACCTTAAAGGTGGTTGAAGACACAGTGACCAGAATGTAGCAAATTGGCACAGGAATTAATACCAGGTATGTGGCAGTAAAATGCAAAAAAATTGATAGGACAAGATATAATGTATCACTGAAAAGCATGTGGGCAAAAAGGATGTAGCGAGCATTCTCTCTGACACAGGCTGTGCTGAAGAAGACCTTCAATATACCTCTGATGAAATACAAGTAAAAACTCAAGCATAGGACCATGAAGAACTCAAGCACTTGCCTCAAAATATTATGCGTTTGACTTTTGCTGTTGGGATCAAGGATCACAGTATAATTCTCCATTGTTTTGTCTGCAGCTGATTCTTTATGCGTTTTTGATTGTTTTTATAAAGATGGGTTTTCAAATTCTGAAAAACAAAAACATACTTTAGAGAGATAGGAAAGTTAAAATTAAACTTGCATTATTCAGACAGAGAATGTGATTTTAAGCAGTGACTTACCCTCATAAGAGGCAGGTGAGGCAATGCCTCACCTGTTAATTGACAGAAAAAGAGTTTTTTTTTTAATAATGATTGTATTAAAACATAAAGTGTCAAGCAGTGCTGGGTCCAATCTTGGTATCTTATCTTCCATACATGGAAAAAACAGCAAGTCTCAAACTTTTCAGAAATATTCTACTTTTTAGGGATCCTCTTAGGACCTGGGATTTGGCTACCACTTATCTTAAAAAGTCCTGCACATTACTCAAATGTATCCCTATAAAGGGGAAACCCTGACTTCCCAGCAGGAGATGACACGCAGCTGTTTCAAGTCTGGGGGGGATACTAAAAGTGGGGGCCATGCTAGATCAGATTACACATTCTAACAAGTCATTCACTTCAATGCAAAGAGAATTCGACATACCTAGGCAACACTTTTATGCGTACCTACAACTACGTCATTATGTAGTAAACATGGCTCAAAGGAATGATCAATTTTAGTTGAGCTTTCCCTTCTGCATTTCTTACACTCTTTTTAACATGGGTAAATTTTCGATCTCCAAGATTTATCAAACACTAGTGAGAAGACCATATGATGAAGTTAGGGAAGCGGTGCGGGGTTGGTGGAGGGCACTCTTAGACTCAGACTTGACATGGGACATAGTGAAAGGAGGTCGGGAGAAACTCAAAGGAAACTCAATTACGAATAAAGATATATTGTGTTGGGCCAAGTCAGAAGAGGGCAAATGCTCTAAATGTCATAGATCCAACCCTGATCTCATTCATTACCTCTGGGATTGTCCCATGATTAAACAGTTTTGGGAGAAGTTTACACATTGGGTCAGGAATATACTCCATATACTAATTAATCTCCAGGTACAACATATTTTACTACTACACTGGCAGTACATACAATCCACCTACAATGTTACTCTTACCCTAGTTATGCTTATTGCCAGAAAGTGAATCCTCAAACACTGGAAACTACAATCAGGACCATCTTTTCCCCACTTCTGGGAAACACTAAAACAGCAACTATTTATAGAACAGCTAGATGTCAGAATAGATGTCGGGGAACGGCTGGCCTCCTTTCTCCGCAAGTGGAAGCAACTGATACAAACTTTAGAGGTGGTGGTCCAAAAAGATTTACTGACACCCTTTTTACAGTCTGAGATTTTTCTGATGGAATCTCTCCTCAGGGGAGAGTGGACTCATGTCCTCCCAGATAAGTAAGCCCCCACCTCCTATGTAAATTAAATTTACATATTTATATATATATACACTGTATATATATATATTTATTTATTTATTTATATATATATATATATATATATATATATATATATATATATATATACAATTTTCTTTTTCCTCTCTCCTCTGTGCCTCTACCTTTACTCCATATTTTGAGGTTTGGGGTCCAACAGGTTTGTTTTCCGACCAGACCAATGAGTCTGGTTATCCTGGTGGCTTGTTCCTTACAATATAATCCAATGTATGGCCTATACTCAGACTAGTACAATCTGATTCCACCCATCTCTGCTACTCAAATAGATTTGAGTTATTTGTAGCACAGGTATAAGTTTTATGTTTTGATGTTAATGTTAAAAGTTAATGTTTATAAAATGAAAAGAAAGAAGACAAGATTAAAACTACTGAAACAAAAAACAACAACAACAGTCTTCACAAGGACCAAATTGATAAATAAACCAGAAAATTCTTCAATCTATATACAAGCATTTACACACCCCACAGTTATGGGATTTTGTTAATTGTGTACTAATGTGAAGATACATGTTGGACACTTTCCAATTTGTTGGAGCATTTACTCTGTGAGGACTTATCCAGACTTACATTTCTTCTCATCTGTTCAGTGTATTTGTTTGTATTCTGTATACATTGCTTTTTCTTCTTAATAAAATATAAATAAAAAAATAAAAATAAAGTGTCATGTTTTCGGATGCAAATTTGAACTAAATCTACACCCCCAAGTGATCCATGCTGCACAATAAAGGAGAAGCAGTGAGCCATTCAGCTACCCTCCATTGCGCAACATGGATGGCTTGCTAATTAGTGTATGAGCCGCGAGGGCTAGCACCACCCAGTGGTGCTGCTTAAGTTCCTTGCAGCCCATACGCTTCCAATAGAGGCTGCTCTCCAAGCCTTGGGAGCCAATCAGGTCTGCTCAGTGGCATCACGTGACTTACTATCTTACTCTTCTTGTGGAGCCTGGCACGGGAAGAGTAAAGAAGATAGCTGAGTCACGTGTGTGACTGAGTGTGAGGGAAGGTGTGAAGGAAGGAGCTGTTAAGAAGAGACTATTAGAGCCCAGGACCAGACTTGCCCTGGACATTTGTAGCCCGGCTTTGCCACTACTGGTGTCTGGTGAAGACGACCCCAGTTAGTTACACAGTAAGTAGTACATTTTTTCCCGCTATTCGTGAGCCGGATAGGCAGCTCCAGTGTTAGTGTTTGTTCAGCTTCAGCCATCAATAGATCTAAGATGATGATCTCATATGCGGATGCGGGTATTCGGTATTTATTTATTACTATGAAATGTACAGGTTGGTGCAGGAAGGGTGCTTTAGTAGTAGCATTAGCCACTTCTCTTTTCACTTTTCTTTCTCCTGCATGCTGGTGTCTGATACATAATGGCTGCCATGTCAGAAGTCACTGCTTATGTGGAGCTCATATCTCTGCCCTGTCGTTCTGTCTTCATTTTTACCAAAGTCAATAATCTACCAGTCACTTTACATCATATTAGTCTCTTCAAAGGTGAGCACACTTTGTGGTGGTGGCATTGTGGAGGGTGATTGGTGACAAGGGGGGGGGGGTGTTGGAGTGAGTCCCCAAAATTAAATTTATCAGGGTTTGGTGTACTGTTTGGTTAGTATAATTGTCTGAAATTGTGCAAAATAACAACAATAATAACAGAACAGGCTGCAATATCTTTGCTACATCTTTTATCCTTCATACCAGTATTTTTACCTAGGATTTCCAGAAAGGGCTTTAGTACATTACCCAATCTAGCAGTTTTGCCCTAATTGCTTCATGTAACTTGTTTCCCAGCATAGCCCTGTTTGTTACACTTTGAAACAATAGGGCCCCATTTATCAAGCTCTGTGGGCCCGTGTTTCTGGCGAGTCTTCAGACTTGCCAGAAACAGCAGTTATAAAGCAGCGGTCTAAAGATCGAGTACGATGCGGGTTGATTGACACCCGCCCTGCTGGGCGGTTGATTGGCCGTGAGTCTGCAGGGGGCGGCGTAGTTGCACCAGCAGCTCTTGTGAGCTGCCTGGTGCAAAGTTGAATACGGAGAGCGTATTGCTCTCCGCATTCACAGCGAGTTCTTGCGGACCTGATCTGCACTGTCGGATCAGGTTTGCAAGACCTTTGATGAATAGGCCCCAATATCTTATGTGCCAATGTGAGGGATTGAGTGGCTAACTCAGTCTTGCAGGTATTGCAGGGTCCTAGGAAAAATATGTTAAAAACAAAAGTTTTGTAATATAGTAACTGCAGAATGTAATCAGTTCTAAGTCTTTATTGAAGTAACATTAAACACAAAATACATTCTAGATATACTGATATAAAGCAAAGATTATCCTCAGAATATTATGCATTTTTTAAAATTATATTAGCTGTTTAAAAATATTGATAGGGATAACATGTTTTAGTTTCTATTAAAGTGAATCATAAAATAATCACAAAAGTGAACAAGTAATGTCTCTGTGGAATATAACAATGTTAAAGGAACAATCCTCAAAGTTAAATTATAGGATAAGGGGGCAAAATAAATAAATATATTGCAATTTTTACTACACATAATTCAACTTCAATTTTATATTAGAATTTCAAAGTGTTTGGTATCCTTTTAAATGCCTTGAAAAAAGGAAGTGAGAGAGAAAAGTGAGAGAAAGAAAGACAGAGAACGTGTGTGTGAGAGAGAGAGAGAGAGAGAGAGAGAAAGTGCGAGAGAGAGCGATAGATAAAGAGATTAAGGGATCAATTTATTAATGTGCGAGCGGACATGATACAATGTAGCGTATCATGTCTGCTGCACATCAATAAATGGCGACAGCATACGCTGTCAGCATTTATCACTGCACCAACAGTTCTTGTGAACTGCTGGTGCAATGCTGCCCCTGCAGATTTGCAGCCAATCCCCGCTAGCAAGGGGTGTCAATTGACCTGATCGTATTCGATCGAGTTGATTTCTGTCCGCCTTCTCAGAGCAGGCGAACAGGTTATAACTTCTGTTTCCGGTGAGCCTGAAGGCTCGTCGGAAACACGGGTATCAAGCTCTGTACGGAGGATGGAAGATGGGAGATGGGAGATGATAGGAGATAGAGCGAAAGGTTAGAAAGAGAGAGGTGAGAGAGAGAAGGTTGATGCTGCTCCTTTAACTATCTATACACATTTGGGGCCAATTTATCAAACAGTCAATCGACCCCAATGCATCTGTTTCTGTGAGTGCCTTTGGGCTCGCCAGAAACAGGAGTTAAAAAGCAGCGGTCTTAAGTCCGCTGCTCCTTAACTTGTACGCCTC
>NW_026512579.1:0-47745 GCF_027579735.1 Bombina bombina | reverse complement strand
ACTCTGTGGCCCTCTCTGCACCGGACATCGATGGCCGGTATCGTTGGTGGGTGGGAGCCGGTATGGGAGGTGGGTGGCGGCCATCGATGGCCCTGGTCATGTGGAGGGGGGCGGGATCGTGGGCGGGGAAGACCGGGGGAGCGCGCGGGCGCGCGCACGTGCACGAGGGGGTGGGGGCGGGCGCGTGCACGGGGAGGGAGCGGGTGGGAGCCGCTACACTACAGAAAAAATGTGTCCCAAAGCTAAATAAAAGTGGGACATTTAATGTAAAAAAAAAACCCATTAGGTGTAATTTAGGTGGTGGGGGTTGGTGCGTGGGGGGGAACTACACTACAGAAAAAATAAAAAAAAATAAAAAAATAAACATTTGATTGTTCAAAGATGGCCTTCAATAAGGCTGAGGGGGAGGCTTAGAGAGCTGTTTTGGGGGGGATCAGGGAGGTTGGGGGTTAAGGGGGGATCCTAAACACAGCATATGTAGCCATAATACACGTGTGATGCGCAGCAGCAGCATTTAGCGACTTTCTAATTACCAAAAAGCAACGCCAAAGTCATATATGTCTGCTATTTCTGAACAAAGGGCATCCCAGAGAAGCATTTACAACCATTTGTGCCATAATTGCACAAGCTGTTTGTAAATAATTTCAGTGAGAAACCTAAAATTGTGAAAAAATTAACGTTTTTTTTAATTTGATCGCATTTGGCGGTGAAATGGTGGCATGGAATATACCAAAATGGGCCTAGATCAATACTTGGGGTTGTCTACTACACTACACTAAAGCTAAAATTAACCCTAGAAGCTCCCTACATGCTCCCTAATTAACCCCTTCACTGCTGAGCATAATACACGTATTGTGCGCAGTGGCATTTAGCAGCCTTCTAATTACCAAAAAGCAACGCCAAAGCCATATATGTCTGCTATTTCTGAACAAAGGGGATCCCAGAGAAGCATTTACAATCATTTATGCTATAATTGCATAAGTTGTTTGTAAATAATTTCAGTGAGAAACCTAAACTTTGTGAAAAAATTTGTGAAAAAGTGAACAATTTTTTTTATTTGATCGCATTTGGCGGTGAAATAGTGGCATGAAATATACCAAAATGGGCCTAGATCAATACTTTGGGATGTCTTCGAAAAAAAAATATATACATGTCAATGGATATTCAGGGATTCCTGAAAGATATTAGTGTCCCAATGTAACTAGCGCTAATTTTGAAAAAAAAGTGGTTTGGAAATAGCAAAGTGCTACTTGTATTTATGGCCCTATAACTTGCAAAAAAAGCAAAGAACATGTAAACATTGGGTATTTCTAAACTCAGGACAAAATTTAGAAACTATTTAGCATGGGTGTTTTTTGGTGGTTGTAGATGTGTAACAGATTTTGGGGGTCAAAGTTAGAAAAAGTGTGTTTTTTTCCATTTTTTCCTCATATGTTATAATGTTTTTTTATAGTAAATTATAAGATATGATGAAAATAATGGTATCTTTTGAAAGTCCATTTAATGGCGAGAAAAACGGTATATAATATGTGTGGGTACAGTAAATGAGTAAGACGAAAATTACAGCTAAACACAAACACCGCAGAAATGTAAAAATAGCCTTGGTCCCAAACGGACAGAAAATGGAAAAGTGCTGCGGTCATTAAGGGGTTAAAGGGACACTGAAAGCAATTTTTTTTATTTCTGGATTCAGATAGAGTATGAAATTATAAGCAACTTTCTAATTTACTCCTATTATCATATTTTCTTCATTCTCTTGGTATCTTTATTTGAAATGCAAGAATGTAAGTTTAGATGCCGGCCCATTTTTGGTGAACAACCTGGGTTGTCCTTGCAAATTGGTGGATAAATTCAGCAACCAATGAAAAAGTGCTGTCCAGAGTTCTGAATAAAAAAAAAAAGCTTAGATGCTGTTACGGTTACCCTTAGTCTCGCTGAGAGATGGACCGCTTAGTAGCCTGGATCCCTATTGCTAAAGAGGGGAGAAGCTGCTTTCCATAGTATTCTATATGAGTCTCGCAAATATAGAATAATCTCCCTTAGCTGCAGTACAGCTAGGATACCCTTCTGCCCACAAAAACGAGTCAACGCTGCGATTGAGGGTCAAACAAGAACTCAGGACTGGGATGCCCAGCCTGCTTTTTATTAAGGTTACATGCACACAGGGCACTCCCAGGGGGAGAGGGGGGGAAGCACAAAATCCCCCATCACACATTTAGATAGAGAGCACTGTCCTTTGACAGGCCACAATAGGATTACAGTACTTAAGATAACAAGTTTACAAGTTCATCTTATCAATTAGCAGTCTGGCTCCAGAGGTGATTAGACAATAGTTTCTAAAAGCTGAAAAAAAAGAGTTAACTCTTTATGAAATGATACTTGTTACGGTTTTCTTGGAGCCCTTCTTAGGCGCTGGCTTGCTGGTTCAGGCATTGCTGCTGGGAAATAAGCTCTTCACAACAAAATAACTAATGCTTCTGTAACAGTGCTCCCTTTCTGTGGAACACTCTGGCAGACACGGTCTGACCCCTTTTCGGGGCAGACTAAGGCTGTCCAGACCGCTGGTTATGCGGGGCTGAGGTCGGTTTGTCTGGACAACCCGTCGGCGTTGCCATTCTGTTTCCCAGGTCTGTAAGTAATGGTGAAATTGAAGGGTTGCAACGATAAGCTCCAACGTAATAGCCTGCCGTTATCTCCAGAGACCCGGTTCAGCCACACCAACGGGTTATGGTCGGTGACCAGAGTGAACTCCTGACCATATAAATAGGGAGTCAATTTCTTTAATGCCCACACCAAAGCCAAACACTCCTTTTCGACCGCTGCATAGCTGACTTCGCGGGGCAGGAGCTTCCGGCTGATGTAGGCAACTGGATGCTCCCCTCCATCTTCGCCTACTTGGCTGAGGACGGCTCCCAGCCCGAACATGGAAGCATCTGTATGGACGATAAAACGTTTGTTAAGGGCTGGGGCCGCCAAGACAGGAGCGTTAATTAGAGCATTTTTGAGAGCCTGGAAAGCCGTTTCACAGTGGGGAGACCACAGGACCTGTCGAGGTAAGTTCTTTTTGGTCAAGTCAGTCAGGGGTTTGGCAAGTGTGCTGTAGTCTGGTACGAACCGTCTATAGTACCCTGCCGTGCCCAGGAAGGCTAGGACCTGAGTCTTAGTGATGGGGGTGGGCCAATTGGCGACAGCTTCTATTTTGGCCGGCTCTGGTCGCTGCTTTCCACACCCCACCCGGTGACCCAGGTACTGTACCTCGGCCATCCCAAAGTGGCATTTTTCTGGCTTCAGAGTCAGGCCAGCAGCCCGGATCTGATCCAGAACCATTCCCACATGAGCTAAGTGGTCCTCCCAGGACTCACTGTGGATCGCTATGTCGTCCAGGTAGGCGCAAGCAAAACTCTGGAAGCCATCCAGGAGCCTATCCACCAAGCGCTGGAATGTAGCTGGGGCATTCTTCATCCCAAACGGCATTACCCTAAACTGATATAAGCCGAATGGAGTGACGAATGCCGACTTGGGGATAGCCTCCGGGGCCAGGGGAATCTGCCAGTAACCTTTGCAGAGGTCAATAGTGGTCAGGTAATTTCCCCTGGCTATACGATCGAGTAGCTCGTCTACCCTGGGCATAGGGTAAGCGTCCGTCACGGTCTTTTCATTGAGCCTCCGATAGTCTACGCAGAACCGGGTGGTCCCATCTTTCTTGGGCACCAAGACAACTGGGGAGGCCCAGGGACTATCGGAGGGCTCAATTACCCTGAGCTGGAGCATCTCATCGATCTCCTTCTTCATTCCTGTCCTAACTGCTTCGGGGATTCGGTACGGAGCCTGGCGCAAGGGAGCTTGTCCCGGAGTATCTACCTGGTGGGTGGTTAAAGTAGTGTACCCTGGCTTCGGGGAGAAGGTGAGGTGTTTGGACTGGAGGAGTTGGTTGAGCTGCTCCCTTTCAGTGGGGCTAAGTCGGTCCCCTATCTGAACCTGCGCCACTATACCTGTGGGGAGGCTCTTTTCTAATAGGTCTGGAATGGGTAAACTGTCGGGGTCTTCCTGAGGGGAACAACATACGGCCGTCACGTTCTCTGGTCGCTCAAAATATTCCTTGAGCAGGTTTACATGGAATGTCTTTCTAAGATTGTTGTCGTGGCAGCTAGCTATCACATAAGTGGTGTCTCCCCTTTTCTCTACGATCTGGTAGGGACCCTGCCAGGACGCCTGCAATTTGTCTGTCTTCACCGGCTTAAGTACTAACACCTTTTGTCCTATGGTGAAGATTCTCTTTCGGGCCCCCCGATCGTACCATACTTTCTGTCTTCTCTGGGCCAACTGGAGATTAGCCCGCACGGATTTGGCTAATTGCTCCATTCGGTCCCTGAGTTCCAGCACGTATGGCACAATTGGGACACCGTCAGCCTCCATCTCTCCCTCCCAGTGCTCCCGGATCAGGTTTAGGGGTCCCCGTACCTTTCTTCCGTAGAGCAACTCGAAGGGAGAGAACCCTGTCGTTTCCTGGGGCACCTCCCGATAAGCAAATAGGAGGTGCGGCAGGAAGCGTTCCCAGTCTCGGTATTCCTGAGTGAACGTCTTGAGCATTTGCTTGAGGGTCCCATTGAACCTCTCACACAGCCCGTTCGTCTGGGGGTGGTATGGGGAGCTCAGGAGGGACTTAATTTTGCAAACCTGCCAGAGTTGTTGGGTCAATTCAGCCGTAAATTGGGTGCCTCGGTCGGATAGGATTTCTTTTGGAAATCCTACCCGGGAGAACACCTGTACTAGTGCATTCGCTACCGTATCCGCTTGTATGTTGGATAGGGCGACAGCCTCTGGGTACCTGGTAGCGTAGTCCACTACGGTAAGAATGTATCGCTTACCGGAGGGACTAGGGGTAGCCAGTGGTCCCACTAGGTCAATAGCAACCCGGCTGAAGGGTTCCTCTACAATGGGCATATTTACTAGCTGGGCTTTAGGGTGATCGCCTCGCCTTCCTACTCGTTGACACACATCGCAGGTGTTACAGTAAGTTCTAACGTCAGCGTGCACCCCTGGCCAAAAGAACGTGTGAGTAATGCGGTGTAGGGTACGGGTAACGGCTAGGTGGCCTGCTAAGGGGATGTCGTGGCCTATTTTGAGGATTTCTTGACGGTATTTGTGGGGCACTACCAGCTGTCGCCTACGCTGTCCCCTTTTCTCTGTCCAGCGGTATAGTTTCCCTTTTTCCCATAAGAATGTTTCGTTATCTGCCCCGCCCCCTCCGGTCTCTGCTCGTTCCCGGTACTTTTGTAAGGTCGGGTCAGTCTTAGACTCTGCCTCGAAAGCATCTGGGGTGTCCCAGGGTATGGGGCCTAACCTGTCAGGCAAGGTCGGGGTAGGTCTTACCTGTGTCTCCCTCACTGGTGAGAGCTCTCGCTCCGTCCGGGCTTGGGCCCGTGTAGTCACTGGGTCCGCCTCGTTGTTGCATACTGGAGCATAGGCAGAAGTCATGGGGCCCAAATCGTTGCCCAGTAGTACTTCGGCAGGTAAATTATCCATTAGGCCCACGTTCACAGCCCCCTTTCCCGCTCCCCAATCAAGATGCACTTTAGCTGTTGGAATTTTGTACACATCCCCCCCCGCCACTCTAACGGCCACAGTCTGTCCGGATCGCTTGTGCTCTGGCACCAAATGACTCTGTACCAGCGTGATAGTAGCCCCTGTGTCTCGCAATCCCTCGGTAGATCGCCCCTCGAGCCATACCCTCTGCCGATGGTGCTGGCGGTTATCTGAGGCAGCATATACAGGGTCTGCCTCGTGAAGCGGCCCCACATATCCCTCCATAGGGGCCTCTTGGTTAACACAGAGGGCCCGGGCCGGACGATAGGACCCAGAGGGGTAATTGTAATTCCTGGGTGTCTGGTGCGTATTAAGGGGGCAGCTAGCCATGAAATGCCCTGGTTGCTTGCATCGGTGGCAAGTCGGTCTGGGACGCTCAGAGCTGTTATTGGGTGGTCCTGAGTGTCGGACGGGCCCTGTGGGCACCGGGGCTCGGAATTCAGCACGAGGGGGTGCACGGTAAACCTCTCTGGGTTCGACCCGTGCTGGAGCTCGGTAGTTCATGGGTTCGTGAAGACGGGAGTCATAATGTTCATCAGCCAATTTGGCTGCTTCTTCTAAGGTAGAAGGCCGCCTGTCTCGCAGCCATTCCTTCCCTTGCTGTTCCATGCCATTATAAAAATGTTCTAAGAGAAACAATTGTAAAATTTCCTCCCCAGTCACCGCTTTACTTCCGCTCAGCCAGTGATTTGCCGCTCTCCGCATTCGGTGCGCCCATTCCATATGGGTATCGTTAGGCTTCTTTTCCGTGCCCCGAAACTGTCGGCGATACGTGTCCGGAGTTACAGCGTACCGTCGCAACAGTGTCTCCTTAACTAGCTCATACTGTGTCACTTCCTCAGCACCCAGAGTACGAAAGGCTTCCAGGGCTCGCCCGGATAGTTTCCCAGACAATATCGTGGGCCACTCTCTGTTGGGAATCTGGTGCAGGGCACATTGCCTTTCGAAGTCCGCCAAATATTCATCAATCCCTGTCTCGCTCTCTAGGAAGGGTCGAAATGCCGCATAGGGTATCTTGGGCCTCCCAGCATTTTCGACAGGGATGATTACCTGCGGGGCTTCAGCATTGCGGTGTGCGTTCGCTAGGTTGAGTTTGTGGGCTCGAGTCTCTCGTATATCCTCGTCCGCCTCCGCCATCAACTGCTGTACCAATTCCATGGAGGGGTTCGGCCCGTATAATGAGAGCCTTTCCCGAACAATCCTGGTTTTTTCGTCACTAATCGTGGTCGGTGTTTCCGCCATTGTGAAGCTCTGATCCAGTTCGGTCAATTCTGCGATCAGCTCTCTCCTCGGCCGGTTGCTGGCGTACCCCCCTCTGCTTTCAAGTAAATCTTTTAGGGTTGTACGCTTCAATTTTTCGTAAGCGCTCTCCATCCGTTCTGTACCTCTCCTAGGAAATCCAGGAAAATCCCGCCGCTGCCGCCAAATGTTACGGTTACCCTTAGTCTCGCTGAGAGATGGACCGCTTAGTAGCCTGGATCCCTATTGCTAAAGAGGGGAGAAGCTGCTTTCCATAGTATTCTATATGAGTCTCGCAAATATAGAATAATCTCCCTTAGCTGCAGTACAGCTAGGATACCCTTCTGCCCACAAAAACGAGTCAACGCTGCGATTGAGGGTCAAACAAGAACTCAGGACTGGGATGCCCAGCCTGCTTTTTATTAAGGTTACATGCACACAGGGCACTCCCAGGGGGAGAGGGGGGGAAGCACAAAATCCCCCATCACACATTTAGATAGAGAGCACTGTCCTTTGACAGGCCACAATAGGATTACAGTACTTAAGATAACAAGTTTACAAGTTCATCTTATCAATTAGCAGTCTGGCTCCAGAGGTGATTAGACAATAGTTTCTAAAAGCTGAAAAAAAAGAGTTAACTCTTTATGAAATGATACTTGTTACGGTTTTCTTGGAGCCCTTCTTAGGCGCTGGCTTGCTGGTTCAGGCATTGCTGCTGGGAAATAAGCTCTTCACAACAAAATAACTAATGCTTCTGTAACAGTGCTCCCTTTCTGTGGAACACTCTGGCAGACACGGTCTGACCCCTTTTCGGGGCAGACTAAGGCTGTCCAGACCGCTGGTTATGCGGGGCTGAGGTCGGTTTGTCTGGACAACCCGTCGGCGTTGCCATTCTGTTTCCCAGGTCTGTAAGTAATGGTGAAATTGAAGGGTTGCAACGATAAGCTCCAACGTAATAGCCTGCCGTTATCTCCAGAGACCCGGTTCAGCCACACCAACGGGTTATGGTCGGTGACCAGAGTGAACTCCTGACCATATAAATAGGGAGTCAATTTCTTTAATGCCCACACCAAAGCCAAACACTCCTTTTCGACCGCTGCATAGCTGACTTCGCGGGGCAGGAGCTTCCGGCTGATGTAGGCAACTGGATGCTCCCCTCCATCTTCGCCTACTTGGCTGAGGACGGCTCCCAGGCATTGCTGCTGGGAAATAAGCTCTTCACAACAAAATAACTAATGCTTCTGTAACAGATGCCTTCTTTTTCAAATAAAGATATCAAGAGAACAAAGAAAATTGATAATAGGAGTAAATTAGAAAGTTGCTTAAAATTGCTGCTCTATCTTGAATCATGAAAGAAAAAATTTGGGTTCAGTGTCCTTTTAAGATAAACAGATACAGGAAATATCTACACAAAATATAAAACCCCTACAATTTTCAGAACAAAATGGCTTCTTCAGGCGAGAGTCAGTATTTAGTGCGACCTCCCTTGGCACTAAGCGCATCTTGAACTCTTTTGGAGAGACTGTCATGAAATTTTATTAAGTAATCTTCTGGTATATTATACCAGGCTTCTTTCAGCACTTCCCAGAGTTCTTCTTTAGATGTAGGTTGTCTTTTATTGATTTCTCTGCCCAGCTGATCCCATACTGCATCTATAATATTCAGGTCTGGATTCTGTGGAGGCCAGTCCATGACTATCAGTGTTTTATCAGCTTTTTTTCTTTTCATTATCGTTATCATGCTGAAAAATAAATCCATTCCCAATCAGGTGCTTTCCAAAATGAATGGCATGATGAACTAAAACCTGCCGGTACTTTTCAGCATTCATGATCCCATCAATTTGGACAATATCGCCGACAACACTGGCAGAAATGCAGCTCCAAATCAGGATAGACCCTCCACCATGTTTCACTGAAGGCTGCAGGCAATCATTCTCTCTCCAATTCTTCTCACATATTGTGGATGATTGGACCCAAAATTTCAAACTTGGATTTGTCACTACATAATTTTCAAAGATATTGCTGTGGGTGTGAGCTTGGAAGTTGCAGGGAGATTTTCAAAGATATTGCTGGGATATTTTTGAATTAAACTTTAAAAAATACATCTACTTGTTATTCTCAGACTAATCTTCTAGCGTTTATTTAGTGTTTAATGTCCCTTTAAAATACTAGAAAGTGTACATGCAGACTGTTCTATCAAACTTACATGCTACTGCCACAAACACAGACTTTATCAATGCCCTCTAAAGAGAAATCTTATTACAATGTGAAAAACATATTTTACTGCTATAATAATCCATCTGCCTATATCCCATATGTTATGGTATAACCCGGATATCAAGGGTTAATACCAGATGAAAGATGCCCTGAATACGGGATCAGCAACACACGAACCCAGTTAATTCCCCCCAAACATGAGACCAAGCTCCATCCTGAGAATAAAACAGAATGTGTTTTATTGAGGGCTATATGCCCAGTATTTATGCAGGTCTCCCACCTGGTTGACACTCCCCAGCAACAGCTGCACAGGAAGAAGATAGTACATTAGATAAAGGGAAGACGCCCTTTTACAGGATACAATAGAATTGCATTACTTAACCAAATAAACAATTGAACACAAGAAAACAATGGAGTCCTTCTTCACACCTGGCAGTCTGACTCTGGAGGTGATTAAACAATGTGAACCCTTATCACTTACACTTAATTACAGTAAACAATAGCTGATGCCAGGAAACCTGTCTTTAGAAAATAGTTTCTCAAAACTGAACAAAGTTAACCCTTCCAGTACTGACAGAGGGGTCTGTCACACGGCTTCCTCCTGGTGGGACACTCCGGCAGACCCGGCTTGACCCTTTTGCGGGTCAACTTGGGGATGACCGGACTAGGAGGTGGTAGGAATGTCAGTTTGACGGTACAATCGATCTGCATTCCCGTTATGAGAGAGAATTCCTGTCCGTATACATAAGGGTTCAACTTCTTCAGTGCCCAGACCCGGGCTAAACATTCCTTTAAGTTTTTGTTTTCAGAGACTCTTCTTTCCAGTTGGAGACAAATCTCATCGGCTTCTTTGCAAGTTTTTTGTACCTGCTCTTTATAGGTATCCACAATCCCTTCATACTGACATAGGGTGCCCTTGAGTTGCTGCACCTCACTATGAGCCAGCATCAGCTTTTCCTCCAGTGTCTCTAAGTTTGTCTTTAATGTTTCATGTTCCACTCTCAAGCTGGTATTTTCTGCGGTCTGTCGGTGCAGCTTGTCTAGCAGAGATTCCCGTTCTAAACTCGCTTTTTCCTCTGCACTCCTTTTCTCTCCCACTAGCACTGTTACGTGATTGTTTAACGTGACCATTTCATCCTCTACTTGACTCTTCTCCTTCATCAGTGCGTTGTAACGGGACTTCCACGTATCAATAGCGGATAGAGATTTACTGAGCTCAGCATCCTGGGGCTCAGCAGCAGGTGGGTCAGTCTCGGCAGCATGGATCTGGGCACGGGTAGTGACAGGGTTAACATCGGTGGGACCCATGGGAGCGTAGGCAGAAACAAGGGGGGCCAAGTTATTTCCAAGGAGAACATCAGCTGGTAAGTCCTTCATGACCCCCACATTCACATGTCTAGCGCCCACTCCCCAATCCAAATGTACCCGGGCAACAAGTAGGCGGAACACAGCGCCCCCTGCTACCCTCACAGCCACAGCGTCTCCGGTGTGCTGGTTCTCAGACACCAAGTTCTTTTGGAGCAAGGTCATGGTAGCACCAGTATCCCGTAGACCACTGACCTCCTTCCCATTCACTTTAATCAGCTGCCGGTGCTGTTGCTGGTTATCCCAGTGGGCAGCTTTCATGGGGTCTGCTTTATGTAGGATGCCCCAGCATTCTTCCTCCTCTATGCAGAGGGCAGCAGGCTGAGGGTTACGTGGGTTTCCGCCGGCGGGTCTCCTCCAGGACTGTGCTTGGTTTGCTGTGTTTAGGGGACACTCTGGTCTTTTGTGCCCTAGTCACTTACATCCAAAGCACCGAATAGGCTGTGAGTAGTCCCGTGAGTTGAACCGGGCTGTCTGAAGATAGTTCATGGCTGAAGGCAGTGTGGTAGAGCGGTGCACTGGGGGTAGGTAACTGGTAGCTGCTGGGGTGACTGTTGGTCTGTACTCCACTCTGGCAGGGATCTTAGTGGTAGCAGTGTCCAGTTTGCGGGCATCCGTATACTCATCTGCCAGACGAGCAGCTTCATGCAGGGTGGAGGGTTTACGGTCCCGAACCCACTCTCTAACTCCTGCTGATAACTTGACAAAGCAATGTTCCAACAGGAATAGCTGCAGCACCTCTTCCCCAGATACGGCTTGGCACCTCGCCATCCAGTGAGCTGCTGTGCGGAGCACCTTACATGCCCACTCAACGTAGGAATCTCCAGCTAGTTTAACAGTGTCTCTGAACCGACTCCTGTATGCCTCCGGTGTAATCGCATACCTGGAGAGCAGCGCCTCTTTTACAGCATTATAATCCCTGACGTCCTCATCCGGAATGGCTAGAAAAGCCTCGCTGGCCCGGCCGGATAATTTTCCAGATAATATCGTGACCGAGTCCTCTGCGGGTACCTTGTGTAGGGCACATTGCCTCACAAAATCCGCAAGGTACCCATCAATCTCTCCTTCTGTTTCCAGGAAGTTTTTAAAAGCTGCAAAATGTACCTTTCTCTTTTCCACTGGGGTTGCTGTGACTTGGGCTGCTGCAGCGACGCTTTGGCGAAGTAGGTTGGCCTCCACGGCTGCTATGACCCGGTCGATAATTTCGACAGACGGGTTGGGGCCATAATGTGCCAGTCTTATTTTAACCGCCCGGTCAAAGCTTGCTTCTTCAGGGGTTCTGTCTGATATGCTGGGCTCATTGGTTCCTTCGGGCCCTGGTACTCTGTCCATCTCGGTCAGTATTGTAATAATCTCCCTCTTCCTGAGGTTACTGGCTTGTCGGCCCCTTTGTTCTAGCAGGTCTTTAAGGGTAGCTCTTTCCAGCCTTTCATACGGTATTCCCATTAGGTCCGGATGTGTAGTTGCTCTTCTGGGCGATGAGGATCATCCCGTCGCTTGCCACCAGTTTTTATGGTATAACCCGGATATCAAGGGTTAATACCAGATGAAAGATGCCCTGAATACGGGATCAGCAACACACAAACCCAGTTAATTCCCCCCAAACATGAGACCAAGCTCCATCTTGAGAGTAAAACAGAATGTGTTTCATTGAGGGCTATATGCCCAGTATTTATGCAGGTCTCCCATCTGGTTGACACTCCCCAGCAACAGCTGCACAGGAAGAAGATAGTACATTAGATAAAGGGAAGATGCCCTTTTACAGGATACAATAGAATTGCATTCCTTAACCAAATAAACAATTGAACACAAGAAAACAATGGAGTCCTTCTTCACACCTGGCAGTCTGACTCTGGAGGTGATTAAACAATGTGAACGCTTATCCCTTAAACTTAATTACAGTAAACAATAGCTGATGCCAGGAAACCTGTCTTTAGAAAATAGTTTCTCAAAACTGAACAATGTTAACCCTTCCAGTACTGACAGAGGGGTCTGTCACACTATATTTAGTTCCAACACTAGTAAAATCTAACAGAATGGTAACTACTAGCTAAGTTTAATAGTTTAGTTTTATTTATATTTTCTTAAAAAAATTATTTAGAAATAAATCATACACAGAATAGAGTCAGAGTGAAACACTATTCAGACTGGAAACCAATTTGTATTTTATGTATTGTGTGACCTTTATTTATTTTACTGAATATTAATCAGCCACAAATATATTATGGCTCCTTTTTCATCCTTATATAAAGCCACTCTCAATCAATATAATAAAAAAATAACTAAGTGGTGCAAGATTATACTGGCATACAGATTCTGGCTGCTTTTACGTCCTGATTTAAATCCACTCTCAATAAACAAACATTAAGAAATAACTAAGTACTAAGGATTCTACTGATATGAATGGATCAGATACACAAAAGGAAAGTGTAAAGCCAATTAGGCTTGCAGCGCCTTAAGGGTTAAGGCTGGCAGTGAGTGGGATAGAGGGATGGGAGTTGCAGTTAGCTGCAACAGTGTTGCATGGCAGGGAGTGGCTTACCTTATGTCCTGTTGAACCTGGAGTTCCTCCTCCTCTTTTGCTGCAGGACAAGAAGCTGTCAGGCTGTTCTGGAATTTTCTTTCATCATGAGGCGTTCTAAGCGTTCTTCGGCTCTTCCTTTGAAATTCATGGACAGAATTAATCCTCCTGCTGTCTGCAGTGACCTGGATCAACAGATAAGTGTGCAAGAATTAGATTACATTGTCTTACCATCTCAAACCCCCTCCCACAAAGTTGCCAATCCCATATCATCTCCACAAACTAATACAGCTCAAAATACCCTTGTGGTTGATGTCCATCAACCACAAACAGGCCTTTTACACAGTCCAATCCAAAATCCTGTTCATGTGGTGATGCAAACCCTACCACACGAGCAGAATCCTCCAATTTCAGGGCCTACTTTAAGCACACAGGATTTCTCATCCTCTTTAGTGCAGTTATTTGCCTCACTACCTCAACCTGCGGCAGGTGAAGTGGCATCCCTGCTTACTAATATTGCTACTGCAATATCTGGGGGGCATCTGGCTTCTGGGCCTGCTTCCCTAGTGGGCACTGGTAATCCAGGCCTCATGGCACCTAATTTGCCTCCAGAAAGGGTCCATCCGGTTCCAGATACAACATTAGTGGGGCCAGGACATTTAGGTACTGTGTTTACACAGGCTGTAGGGCAGGGGCTGATTCTCAAGCAAACATAGGCCATGACTTGCCTGGGCCTGCAGTTTCAGGCCATCCACAGGCCTCGTTACAAGGGCCTAGTTGTGCAGTGGTCACAATCAATTGCGATTCTAATTTACCCCCTGGTATGGGCCCACCTGCCCAACAACCTGTATTGCCCCCAATGCTACCTAGCTTGCGCCCATCCATGCCCCCTGTATCGGTCAGTGGGGATCATTTACTGCCCCTGGTGGGTAAAGGGGTTCCAGGCCTAGTCACGCAAAATGGAGCAACCTTACAGGCCCATTCCGGCACATCCATTGGTTTCCTACCTGCCCACACTACTCCGACTTCAGACGCCATACTTACCTTAATTTCCAGTCTTCAGGCTGAGCATCCGCCATCTCGTCTGCTGGGGCCCACTCACGCACAGGTAATGGCGGCTTCTTCACTTCTGGTCGCAATCGACGTCACTTCCGGTGATGTCACGGACACGGAGATTCATTCGCGGAGGGGCAGGACGGCCATCAGGCGCACGGCAGGTGAGCACCACAAGCGCTCAGTAGCCAAAGAGCACCTGGTGGGTCGCCTGCTAGGGAGACATCATGCGCAGAGAGGATCCTTTAGGGGGCGCAGGGGGGCTAACAGATCACTAGAGGGACACATAGAAGTTGTGCAGGGAAGGGGTAGGCAGCAATCTATGTTGCAGGCTCAAATAGGGAGTGCCATAATCCCTCAGGGCAGGGACATGTTCGCTAACGTTTGTTTTAAGGGATACAAGGTGTGTCAACCTCTTTCAATGCAGCGTCTCATGTTACTTTTACACAGGGTGATAAAATGTTAGCACAGCATAGTCATAATGAAGGGGTGCAGACTGCATTAACCCCTCTCAATAGGGCTGATACCATTAACGCTTTGCATTAACTAGCAGGTCAGGGACAGGATGATCAGTTATTGCACGGACAGGATTTGCAAACTCAGCTAGCCACTCAGAATAGCATAGTAGGGAGGCAGACACATTTAGGTGGCAATTATGTACACAGTCACGTGAGAGATATGTCAGGTGCCCTGCAATTAACCCATGCAGGGAACAAGGAAGTTTTTGGTCAAACAGGTTTGAATGTGGGAATGACTGTTGGTAGTGTGCCATGTAGTGCTGGGAATATGTGTGGGGGAGTGCAGCAGTTGGGGGAGGTTTCTCAGGCCACACCTGGGCTTTCTTTAGCTACTGGGAAAAGTGCTCGCAGTATCTTATCTGTTTTGCAGGAAGCCCTATCAGCAGTGGATCCCACTCCAATCGCTCCAGTGCTCTCCTCTGTGGTTGCTGGTTCCAGAGTTCATTTGGGGTCCAGACAAATGGACAACTCAGCGCCAGCCATGGTGGCTCAGATGGCCACAGTCAACCCTCCTCTGCCCACAGAGCCATCATGCCCATCTGCTCCATCTGCACAGGCAACATCCACAGGACCAGCTGTCCAGGCAACTTCTGCAGGACCTTCTGGTGAGTCTTTTGCTACTAAACATCGTAGGGAACACACGTCAGGTTCCTCAACATCAGATTCAGATTTAGATAGCGATACATCCCTAGGCTTAAGGTCCAAAGGGCAGAAGATAATGTGCAAAATGCTCAAACAAATGAAGGCAAGTCAGGCAGGTAAGGAGAAGGCAGGGGAGGGACCTCCTGCATCAGGACAGGCATAGCTAGCAGTGATAGGGGACACACGTAAGGCAGCCTTAGCGGGGGATACACTCCCTTGTCCAATTTATTCCCTGCATGCACATTTGAAAAGTAAGATAGTTAGAAGAATTCAGGATGGGAGATATTTCAATATTTTCGAACTTTCCTTAGAGGCACACAGGCAAAAAGAGCGGAGTGTGGAGGGCACAGGCACGAAAAGAGTCAAGAGGCCGGAGACCTTTGACGAGTGGCTGAAGTGCTTTAGAATCTTATATTCTTGCTATCTGTAGAAGTACCCTGACCAGGGTCAGGCACTTCTGAAGCACTCAGCCACTATTCATTGGATTTACCAGCATCATAGGGAGGGAGTGTGGCGTGATTATGACTCTGAGTTTAGAAGGAAAATGGCGGGTAGTAGTATTCTATCTTTCAGTTTTCAGGAGATGCATTTGTGGTCCAGAGTGGCTCCAGAGAGATCTGTGACTCCTCCTCCCCCACTAGGCAAGGGGGCTCGTTTTCAAAGTAGGAATAGGCGGGGGAGAGAATGTTGGGCCTTTCAGGAGAAAAGGTGTGAGAAAGGCACTTCTTGTATCTTCAGGCATGTCTGTAAATTTTGCGGAGGGTACCATGCCGGTTTGGATTGTACCAGCAAAAAGACATCTAGCGCTGAGAGAGCTGTCTCCAAGTTCACCCCTGCAGCTAAGAGCACCCACCCCAGTGAGGGTGGATGCTCTTAAGCCGTGGCTTCAGGCATACCCAGATAGGCAGACAGCGGCCTTCCTGGGGTCACATACGCATCGAAATTTAAAGTCTGCCTATCAATATCCAGGGGTCGTAAGGGAGAAGCTGACAAAAGAAATTGCTATGGGTAGGATCTTGGGTCCCTTTCCTAACCCTCCTCTTCACAGTTGCTATCCCCTAGTAAGAAGCAAGTTAATAAAGGCATACAGTGCAATCATATTAGGGTTTATCCAGGGTCGGTATTATTGTTTATCTCTCGCTCCAAAACAGACCAGGAGGCTAGAGGGGCATGGCTCACGCTTCCCCCTCAAAAGGAGTCCCCCTGCTGTACGGTAGCAGTAATAGGTGAATTTGCTAGCCTCAGGCCGGTAGGCCTGGGACAATTCCTTATACACGCAGATGGGTCCGCCCTGTCACTATACCAATTTCGTAGAATTTTAAATAGGGCGGTGCAACTGTTAGGTTTGGATCCAGCTAGAAAATCCCCTCACTCATTTAGGATAGGGGCAGCCACTAATGCAGCACAGGAGGGGGCTACAGCCCCTATTATTAAGCGCTTAGGGCGCTGGAGATCTGAGCGCTACAAGTTATATATCCGCCCAGTTCCAAGCAAGGATAAGAATTAGGTTGCATGGTGGCTTGCTGGATGCTTTTTCTCTTTCTCCCCTTTGTTTTTTCGTTAAGGTGTTCATTACTATGGCTAATGATGTTTTGTTTTCCAGGTGCGGCCAGAGCTGCCTCCAGAGTGTGGATCGTGGGCCACTCTTTTATTCACTGGGCGGCGATTCGGGCCCTATCTAAAGAAGGGGGGCAGAATTTAGGATTCCAGGGCGCTAGAGCTTCCATTAGATGGATAGGAGTTTGGGGAATGTGCTGGCCTCAACTCCCGGGGATTTTGCAGGATGCCTATAGGCGGTGGGGTGAACCCCACATCATTGTCATTCACCTGGGTGGGAATGATTTTGGAGCAATCCTGGCTTTGGAACTTACAAACATTATCCAGTCGGATTTGGGTTGGATTAGGGCCTGGCTCCCTGGGGTCACAATTGGATAGTCTAATGTGATAGCTCGACGCCATTGGCGGCATATGTGCTCCGCCGGCGCGGCATATAGAGTGAGGAAAAAGCTGAATAGGGATGTGAGTGGGAAAGTCACTGGTTCCCAGGGCTTCGTGATTAGACACAATGCCATTACGGCTGACAAACGAGAGCTATTCAGGCCCGACGGGGTACACCTGTCAGATTTAGGGTTAGATATTTTCCTAGCTAATATTAAAAATGCTCTCGCTCCCTTCCTGTAAGTCAGGTGGGTTAGGTGGTGGCAAGTGATAGCGGAGGGCTGTCCCTTGTGGTGGGAGGTCGCGGCCAGGAGCGCACGGAGATGTGAGCCGGGGGAGTGATGACAAGGCTGAGGGGGCGTGGCCCATTACTTCAGTTAACTGGAGTGCCCCGCCCCTAAGGGTAGGCAGGACAGGAGAACTCGAATTACACCCCTATTAGCATTCTCCACCCCGAACAGCTTGCTGTTGTAGTCTAGATCGGGCTGCTGACCTCTTTCAGTCCGGGGTTAGAATTAGCACCTCGTTTGCCGCCATCTTGTTAAAGTTTTGTCGGTTTAGTATTTATATATTTAATAAAGGGGACCAGTGATGGTCTGTTTATACCCAAAATAAAGTCTCTGTGTCTTATTTATGGGAAAGAGTAGTGGGGGAAGTTAGCTAAAGTTAAGAAACAAGGTTCCCCTTTCTTTCCTCAAGTTCAGTGTTGGATACTCTGGGAAGGAGCTGGTAAGCTTTTAATCCCTTAGGAAAGTGTAAAGCCAATTAGGCTTGCAGCACCTTAAGGGTTAAGGCTGGCAGTGAGTGGGATAGAGGGATGGGAGTTGCAGTGGCATGGCAGGGAGTGGCTTACCTTATGTCCTGTTGAACCTGGAGTTCCTCCTTCTCTTTTGCTGCAGGACAAGAAGCTGTCAAGTTGCCCTCCCTCCCTGTGATGGCGGCTCGAGAGCATCATAGGCAGGGCACTATGGCAGACATAGGGATAGGCGTTCTAGTCTGCTTAAGTCCATAGTTGTAAATTATAGCCTCCCTCCATTGACTAGCCGGCATTACACAGCGGCCTGGTGGTCATGGAGCCTTATATTTGGTAGGTTTTGCACCCTAACTGTGGGAGGTCGTGGCAGGGATCGCACGTAGAAGTGAACCGTGGGAGTGATGGCCAGGCTGAGGGGGCGGGGCCGATTACTTCAGTTAACTGGAGTGCCCCACCCCTAAGGGGAGGCTGGCCAGGAAAACTCGAATTACACCCCTATTAGCATTCTCCACCCCAAACAGCTTGCTGTTGTAGTCTAGATCGGGCCGCTGACCTCTTTCAGTCCGGGGTTAGACTTAGCGCCTCGTTTGCCGCCATCTTGTTAAAGTTTTGTCGGTTTAGTATTTATATATTTAATAAAGGGGACCAGTGATGGTCTGTTTATACCCAAAATAAAGTCTCTATGTCTTATTTATGGGAAATGGAAGTGGGGGAAGTAAGCTAAAGTTAAGAAACGAGGTTCCCCTTTCTTTCCTCAAGTTCAGTGTTGGATCCTCTGGGAAGGAGCTGGTAAGCCTTTAATCCCTTAGAGCAACAAGTTGTATTCATGTTCACTCATATGATATTTGCTCACCTCCTCCCTGTTCATAAGCACTGGGAACTTCCTATAGCAGTAAAATCACATGATCACTCACAACTGGCTACGGCAAGGGAAATGGGACATAACTATTCAATCGGCAAAACATCTTCTGCTGCAAATATTAAAGGAAGTCATGATTTAAAGGGACTCTGTAGTAGTCAGAAATCAAAGGGCAATATATAAAATAAAATAATTACTTAAAAGATAAAAAAGGGTTTTGTTGCCATAAATGTATTAACTATGTTGCAGCTAAATTGTAAACATGAAGAGTAAACTTGCCTGTATGTTTCTCTACTGCTATGAGCTGTGTAAAATGATCAGGTTTCTTTACTCACAAATGATGATTTTCCTAGTCTCTCAATCCAGCTGTAGAACACTGGCTGCACAGTGTATTTGTGTACAACAGAAGGAAGCAGATCTCTGACTATGGAGACAAAAAATGTAAGCAGCTGCCTGCAACCAATAGCCCTTTACTACTTGATCAGTGATGGCACTGGGAACCGGGAGAACTTGTCATGCAGCAAATGCAGTGAGAGGACTTCTTTCATTTAACTGAGAGGCTCACTGCAGAAATCTCATTTAACACAGGAAATGCCTGTCTGACTGTCACATAACTAGTAACTCCCAGGCAGGTTCCCTCCTCTTTCATGGTTTATTTTCACCCTCAGTGCTGCCTGATACAATGTTACAAATCTGTGCTGTCTGTCACAACAGACTCCTCCTTCAGACTCCTCCCTCCTCTACACAGGCAACTTGTCTGAATCTATAATCTAAAGTTTATGTAAAGTGTATGTAGTGTATGTAAAGTGTATATAAAGAGGCCAGTTTATCAAATGTCTGTCGGACCTGATCCGACAGTGCGTATCAGGTCTGACAGACATCGCTGAATGCGGAGAGCAATACGCTCTCTGTATTTAGGTTTGCCCCAGCAGCTGATGCAACACCGCCCCCTGCAGATTCGCGGCCAATGGGCCACCAGCAGGGGGTGTCAATCAACCTGATCGTACTCGATCGGGTTGAATTGTGGCGATTCCTGTCCGCCTCATCAGAGCAGGCGGTCAGGGTTACGGAGCAGCGATTTTTAGATCACTGCTTCATAACTGCTGTTTCTGGAGAGTCTGAAGACTAACCAGAAACACGGGCCATCAAGCTCTGTTCGGAGCTTTATAGATAGGCCCCAAAGTGTGTTTAGTGTATGTAAAGTGTATGTAAAGTGTGTTTAGTGTATGTAAAGGGTATGTAAAGTGTGTTTAGTGTATGTAAAGTGTGTTTAGTGTATGTAAAGGGTATTTAAAGTGTGTTTAGTGTATGTAAAGTGTATGTAAAGTGTGTTTAGTGTATGTAAAGTGTGTTTAGTGTATGTAAAGTGTATGTAAAGTGTGTTTAGTGTATGTAAAGTGTGTTTAGTGTATGTAAAGTGTGTTTAGTGTATGTAAAGTGTATGTAAAGTGTGTTTAGTGTATGTAAAGTGTATGTAAAGTGTGTTTAGTGTATGTAAAGTGTGTTTAGTGTATGTAAAGGGTATGTAAAGTGTGTTTAGTGTATGTAAAGTGTATATAAAGTGTGTTTAGTGTATGTAAAGTGTATGTAAAGGGTGTTTAGTGTATGTAAAGTGTGTTTAGTGTATGTAAAGTGTATGTAAAGTGTGTTTAGTGTATGTAAAGGGTATGTAAAGTGTGTTTAGTGTATGTAAAGGGTATGTGAAGTGTGTTTAGTGTATGTAAAGTGTATATAAAGTGTGTTTAGTGTATGTAAAGGGTATGTAAAGTGTGTTTAGTGTATGTAAAGTGTATATAAAGGGGGGTAGTTATCAAGCCGTCAACCTCAAATACGCTGGAATTCCGCAGCGTATTTGTGGCGAGGCTGATTCGCCTTAGTTATCAAAGTCTACAGACCGGCCAAAGTAGAATTTTGTGACGTAAACTTCGATCCGCCGGACTCAGTCCGACACAGATCGATTCTTACGTCACTCCAGATGTTCCGCACACAAGTACGGCACAATCTGACTACTTTTGCTAGTTATCAAAAAACTAGCAGGTACGCCCGGCACTTTTACGGCCCAGCGTACCTGGTTTTCAAACCGCCACCCTGGAGGCGGCGGATCCCATAGGAATCAATGGGAGTCTGACCATAGCGAAAGTACAAGTTCGCTGCTGCCAGACATCCCATTGATTCCTATGGGAGCTGTATACACCTAACACCCTAACATGTACCCCGAGTCTAAACACCTCTAATCTGACCGCCGCAACTAAATAAAATGATTAACCCCTAAACCGCCGCTCACGGAGCCCACCACAAGCTACTCAATACATATTAACCCCTAAACCGCCGCTCACGGAGCCCACCGCAACTATAATAAGTGTATTAACCCCTAAACCGCCGCTCCCAGAGCCCACCGCAAGCTACTCTATACCGATTAACCCCTAAACCGCCGCTCCCTGACCCTGCCGCAACCTATATTAAATTTATTAACCCCTATCCTGCCCCCCCTACACCGTCGCCACCTATAATAAATTTATTAACCCCTATCCTTTCCCCCACTACACCGCCGCCACTGTAATAAAATTATTAACCCCTAAACCTAAGTCTAACACTAACCCTAACACCCCCCTAACTTAAATATTAATTAAATAAATCTAAATAATATTTCTATTATTAACTAAGTTAATCCTATTTAAAACTAAATACTTACCTATAAAATAAACCCTAATATAGCTACAATATAAATAATAATTATATTGTAGCTATCTTAGGATTTATTTTTATTTTACAGGCACCTTTCAATTTATTTTAACTAGGTACAATAGCTATTAAATAGTTATTAACTATTTAATAGCTTACCTAGCTAAAATAAAGAGAAATTTACCTGTAAAATAAAAACTAACCTAAGTTACAATTACACCTAACACTACACTATACTTTAATAAATTATTCCTATTTAAAACTAAATACTTACCTGTAAAATAAACCCTAAGATAGCTACAATATAATTAATAATTACATTGTAGCTATCTTAGGATTTATATTTATTTTACAGGTAACTTTGTATTTATTTTAGCTAGTTCGAATAGTTATTAAATAGTTATTAAATATTTAATAACTACCTAGCTAAAAGAAATACAAAATTACCTGTAAAATAAATCCTTACCTAAGTTACAATTAAACCTAACACTACACTATCATCAAATAAATTAAATAAACTACCTACAAATAACTACAATTAAATACAATTACATGAACTAACTAAAGTACAAAAAATAAAAAAAGCTAAGTTACAAAAAATAAAAAAAATAAGTTACAAACGGAAATGCGAACTCAATCTGATTGGCTGATTGGATCAGCCAATCGAATTGAACTTGAATCTGATTGGCTGATTCCATCAGCCAATCAGATTTTTCCTACCTTAATTCCGATTGGCTGATGGAATCCTATCAGCCAATCGGAATTGAAGGGACGCCATCTTGGATGACGTCCCTTAAAGGAGCCTTCATTCGTCGGTAGTCCGTCGGGAAAGAAGGATGTTCCGCGTCGGCGGGATGAAGATTCAAGACCCGGCTTCGAAGATGACCTCGCCCGGATAGAAGACTTCTTCAGCACCTCTTGGAAGATGACCTCGCCCGGATGGAAGATTTCTTCAGCGCCGCTTGGAGGATCACTTCATCGGATGGAAGATTTCTTCAGCGCCCCTTGGATGATCACTTCTGCCGGTCCGGATGTCCTCTTCAGTTCCATCGGTGGCTCGGCTGAGTGAAGACGACTAAAGGTAGGATGATCTTCAGGGGATAAGTGTTAGGTTATTTTAAGGGGGGTTTGGGTTAGATTAGGGGTATGTGGGTGGTGGGTTTTAATGTTGGGGGGGGTTGTATTTTTCTTTTACAGGCAAAAGAGCTGAACTCTTTGGGGCATGCCCCCACAAAAGGCCCTTTTAAGGGCTGGTAAGGTAAAAGAGCTTTGAACTTTTTAAATGTAGAATAGGGTAGGGCATTTTTTTATTTTGGGGGGGTTTGTTATTTTATATGGGGGCTTAGATTAGGTGTAAGTAGCTTAAAATTGTTGTAATATTTTTTTAAATGTTTGTAACTTTTTTTTTTCTTTTTTGTAACTTAGCTTTTTTTATTTTTTGTACTTTAGTTAGTTTATGTAATTGTATTTAATTGTAGTTATTTGTAGGTAGTTTATTTAATATATTTAATGATAGTGTAGTGTTAGGTTTAATTGTAACTTAGGTTAGGATTTATTTTACAGGTAATTTTGTATTTCTTTTAGCTAGGTAGTTATTAAATAGTTAATAACTATTTAATAACTATTCTAACTAGCTAAAATAAATACAAAGTTACCTGTAAAATAAATATAAATCCTAAGATAGCTACAATATAATTATTATTTATATTGTAGCTATATTAGGGTTTATTTTATAGGTAAGTATTTAGTTTTAAATAGGATTAACTTAGTTAATAATAGAAATATTATTTAGATTTATTTAATTAATATTTAAGTTAGGGGGGTGTTAGGGTTAGTGTTAGTCTTAGGTTTAGGGGATAATAATTTTATTACAGTGGCAGCGGTGTAGTGGGGGGGCAGGATAGGGGTTAATAAATTTATTATAGGTGGCGACGGTGTAGGGGGGGCAGGATAGGGGTTAATAAATTTAATATAGGTTGCGGTGGGTTCAGGGAGCGGCGGTTTAGGGGTTAAAATATTTATTTATTTGCGGCGAGGTGCGGGATCAGCAGGATAGGGGTTAATAACTTTATTATAGAGGGCGACGGTATAGGGGGGGCAGGATAGGGGTTACTAGGTATAATGTAGGTGGCAGCGGTGTCCGGGAGCGGCGGTTTAGGGGTTAATACATTTATAAGACTTGCGGCGGGGTCTAGGAGCGGCGGTTTAGGGGTTAATACATTTATAAGACTTGCGGCAGGGTCTAGGAGCGGCGGTTTAGGGGTTAGTAACTTTATTTAGTTGCGGGGGGGGCGCCGGTATAGGGGGTAGAACAGTGTAGTTTAGTGTGAGTGCTTAGTGACAGGCTAGCAAGAAAGCTGTCAAACAGCCGAAGAGCAGCGAGATAGGATGAGTGATAACTCTCACAGTCCGCTGCTCATCGCCCCGCGGCTTTTTGACAGATTTATTTGATAACTTAGGCATTTTTTTTCAGGTCCGCGGCGGCGAAGGTAGGCGAGCTTAGGCGGGCGTATTGGGCCGGCGAAGGCAGAAAAGGTAACACGTTGATAACTAACCCCCATTGTGTGATTAGTGTATGTAAAGTGTATATAAAGTGTGTGTCACGGATATCAGACGGCCAAGGCTACCCCCACCCCCCTACAACCTCACCCCTGTTGTTTCTCAGTGGTTTTTGGGCTCCTCAGAGCAACCACCATCTCTGGAGACTGTTTATTTTCTTTGTGTTGGCTTGTTTTTGTGTTCAGAGAAGAGTTAGTTTATGACCAGGAAAACCCTCCTAGGCTGGCCGGGCTCCTGGAACTCCCGGTCGTCCGCCTCACAACGGATACCCGCCTAACCCCTCTCAGGCTGGCCAGGCTCCTGGAACTCATGGTCGGACACAGGACAGCAGAGCACCCGCTAAATTTAACCCAGGTCACTCCAGCAACCATGTGCCCCAGAGCTCCGCTCTTTTTGGGATTAGTAGCCCCTGGGGAGAACAAGGGGTGGTAGAATTGCCGGAGGGGAGCTCCTTTGGGAACTAGGGTTTTTGGACACCCCTAACCCCATAACTTCAACGGACTGTAACTCCGGTCCCCAGTAATGAATCAAGCTGATTTTTGGACTGTGAAATCTGGGGACCGAGAGCTTTAAAATGACACCCTGAAAGTGCCGCTCCACCGGGATCACCCCGAAACCGCCACCGATATGTATTGGAATCATGTGGGACTGTGGTTCCTATGGAGGTGCCGGGCTGTCTGGAGGGGCGGGAATGACGGGAAAATAGTGGGATTGTCCAGGGTCTTATCAAGATGAGCTGTCTGTATAAAAGGAGTGCATGTTTTCAATAAAAGCAGTTCCTGTCTAACCTGAATGCTAGGCTGTCTAGTTATTTGGGTTGGTTCCAGCTAAAATCACTTTCCTGGGCTACATAGCAGCCTGTTCCAGGCAGGGAAAGGATCCTCAGGCAGAGCTATCCTGGGTAGCTGGAGTCTGCCACAGGGTGGGACCCTGAGTACTGGTGCTGTCGGGCATCAGGGGTGGCTACAGGCTGTGGTCACTTGCCAGCTACATAGCTGCAATCGGCAGGAAGGCCGTTTGGCAGAGCTACCCAGTCGGGGTAGTCGGGGGTATCCGTCACAGTGTGTTTAGTGTATGTGAAGTGTATGTAAAGTGTGTTTAGTGTATGTAAAGTGTATATAAAGTGTGTTTAGTGTATGTAAAGTGTATATAAAGTGTGTTTAGTGTATGTAAAGTGTATGTAAAGTGTGTTTAGTGTATGTAAAGTGTATATAAAGTGTGTTTAGTGTATGTAAAGTGTATTTAAAGTGTGTTTAGTGTATGTAAAGTGTATATAAAGTGTATGTAGTGTATGTAAAGTGTATATAAAGTGTGTTTAGTGTATGTAAAGTGTATATAAAGTGTATGTAGTGTATGTAAAGTGTATATAAAGTGTGTTTAGTGTATGTAAAGTGTGTTAAGTGTATGTAAAGTGTATATTTGTGGTATATTGAGGTTTGCAATTCAGAAAACAAGTATTTGTGCAATTATAATAAAGGTTAGCCATAAAAGTAGAGCTTGTTGCTCTTTTTTGAACTAATCAGAAAACAACTTCTATGTATCCTGATTAGACAACATGAGACATTTAATATATGATGAATTTATGTATTAACTACAGACTTAGGTGTTAATAATGGTAAGGATTTATAAATAAGATATATATCATATGTTCAATATATATCTAAATGAGAGCCACAGATGGAGTAGAAATACTGACACGGTCTTAATCAGTAATGATAGTAACAGGAATTAGACAGAATGAACTCCTTTTACTTCACGCATTCACACACATCCTAAAATATTTACAAGTTCAGGCACTCCGCAGACACACATTGTTTGTTTGTAACTGATATTGCAGATAACAGGATTTGCCCAATAATTCAGAATGGTGACAACAAACAGGCAGGTAAGAAGCTTAAAGGCTTTAGTTTTGTTCGTGTACGTTACCACCTTGAGGACCGTGAGTGTTCCGTTACCACAATGGGAGATCCGTGTCTGGGACTGGCAGCGTGTGTGAATGCGGCTTACTTCCGGGTAGCGGTAAAAAAGTAGATCCGGCCGTTCAATGATCCAAGCTCGGTAATAACAAAGTTGCGATAAGATCATAAGAGATTCAAAGGTAGCAAAAGTAAATATTGGAATGTTACTTTGCTCAGGATTCAAGTGATAAGAGACCTGAAATAAGAATAGCTGCAAAAGAGTAGGTATGACTTCAATAATCAGGCAGTGAATGAATGTTACAGGTAGTCCTTAAATAGGGAGGAGACCACATAGGAGGGGTTAGTGTTAAAGGTATGCCACATCTCCCCCCCCTTCAAGGAAGCACCCCAGGGGATTCCAAGCTAGGTTTCTCAGGATAGCGGCGATGAAAATTTCGCAAAAGGCGGGAAGTGCGAAGATCAGAATGAAGTTGCCAAGAGTTATCCTCCGAACCATAACCCTTCCATTTCACAAGGTACTCCAACCTCCGCCTATGGATCCTAGAATCCAACACAGCTTCGACTTCATACTCCTCCCGATCATCAATCAGTATCGGAGGTGGTCGAGACAAGGAGAGGGACTGAGGTGATGGAAGATATGGCTTCAACAAAGAGACATGGAAAGAAGGGTGAATTTTAAAATCCTGAGGAAGCTCCAATCTCACAGCATTGAGGTTGATTATTTTAGACACCTTAAAAGGACCCAAGTACTGATTTGCAAGCTTTTTACTAGGAACGGAAAGCTTAAGATTTTTTGTCGAGAGCAGAACTAAATCTCCAATTTGATAAGAAGGACCGGCTGTGTGATGGGTATCATACAACCTTTTCTGATAATCTTTAGCTTCCGAAAGATGTTTTTTCAGGATGTCCAGCCTTTCTTGTAAAGTAGTCGCAAAATCCAATGCAGAGGGTGAGTTCACCTGTTGAGAGGATAAAGAGATGGTGGTAGGATGATATCTGTAAGTAGCGAAGAATGGGGATAGTTTAGTTGATGAGGAAGTGGTATTGTTGTAACAGAACTCCGCCAAAGGTAAATAAGATGACCAATCATCCTGGAGATGAGTTATGTAGCAACGAAGATATTGCTCAAGAGTTTGGTTAAGTCGCTCTGTAAGACCATTTGTCTGGGGGTGAAATGCAGTCGAGTATCTTGAATCAATCTTGATTAGCTTGCATAAAGATCTCCAAAAATTAGAGGTAAACTGAGTACCACGGTCAGTTATAATAACTTTAGGCAGTCCATGTAAGCGAACTATGTTATCTAGGAAAACGTGAGCTGTTGTGAAAGCTGTAGGGAGACCTTTTAGGGGAATGTAATGAGCCAGTCTTGTTAGATGGTCAATAACAACTAAGATAGTATTGTAATGGTGGGATTCAGGTAACTCGACTATAAAGTCCATTGATATGGTACTCCAAGGTTTGTCAGGAATGGGCAGAGGAGATAAAAGACCTGATGGTCTTTTGTGCACTAACTTATTTCTGGCGCAGGTATCACAATGTTTTACGTAATTTGTTATATAAGTATCCATGAGTGGCCACCAATAATTTCTCCTGGTTAGGTCAATAGTTTTAGAAATACCTGGATGACCCGCTAGTATTCCATCATGGGTTTGTTTTAGAATGGAAGATCTCATTTGTTGGGGGATATAAAGTTTAGAATTATGATAAAAAAGACCAGTATTGGAATCTTTCTGACAGTCTATTCCATGTGGTGGTTCATGCTTTAATTATTTTAATACCTCTTCTTCTAAAGGTGTAAGTAAACCTATAATTTTTTCTTTTGGAATGATTTGGTTGATTTGATCTTGAGTGTTTTGATCATGTAGTCTAGAGAGAGCATCGGCTTTGGTATTCAAGTGTCCTGGTCTGTATGTTAAGAGAAAATTGAAACGATCAAAGAATATCGACCATCTTGCTTGCCGTGCAGACAAGGTCTTACTTGTTTTTAAAAATTCAAGATTTTTATGATCTGTATAAATCTTAAAAGGCAGTTTGGAACCTTCTAATAAATGCCTCCAGTGGTCTAGGGCACGTTTTATAGCTAGAAGTTCTTTATCTCCTATGCTATAGTTTTTCTCAGCACTAGTCAACATTTTCGAATAGAAAGCAATAGGATGAATCTCAGTCTTGTTCTTATCTTGTTGTGATAATACTGCACCGATACCTGAGTCGGATGCATCGACTTCAAGGATAAATTCCAAATCAAAGTCTGGCATAGCTAGGATGGGTGCTGATGTAAAATATTCTTTCAACTTGTTAAAAGCATGAGTTGCAGATTCTGTCCACTTAAATCTTTGTTTTTCACTAGTAAGTGCTGTTAAAGATTTAACGATTGAAGAGAAATTTTTAATAAACTTTCTATAGAAATTCGCAAAACCAATGAATCGTTGTACAGATTTTGTTGAAGTTGGAGTAGGCCAATTCAAAATTGCTGAAACCTTCTCCGGATCCATTTGTATTTTGTTGGGACTGATGATATAACCCAAGAATTTTATTTCTGTGACATGAAAAGAACATTTTTCCAGTTTAGCATATAATTTGTGTTCTTTTAAACGAGTTAGTACCCAGCGTACATGCTTTTCATGTTCTTGTGGTGTTCTAGAATAAATTAGGATGTCATCTAGGTATATTATGACACAAACGTCAATAAGGTCACGAAATATCTCGTTTATAAAAAACTGAAAAGTTGCTGGGGCATTACTCAGACCGAAAGGCATTACGTTATATTGAAAAAGGCCATATCTGGTTCTGAATGCCGTTTTCCATTTGTGACCTTCCTTGATTCTAATCAAATTATAAGCTCCCTTTAAATCTAATTTGGTGTAAATAGTTGCACCAGTTAGACGTTCCAAAAGTTCAGGTATTAAAGGTAAGGGGTACCTGTTTTTTATTGTGATGTTATTCAATGCCCGATAATCAATAATAGGTCTTATGGTACCATCCTTGTTTCTTACTAGAAACATTCCTGCAGCTGCAGGGGATGTGGAGTGGGAAATAAATCCCTTACGTAAATTTTCGTCTAAGTAATTTCTAATATATTGAAGTTCCTCTTGAGAGAGAGGATAGATCTTACCATGAGGGATTTTGGAACCAGGTATTATATCGATAGGGCAGTCAAATTCCCTATGGGGTGGAAGGTTTTCTGCCTCCTTTAAATTAAATACTTCTGCCAAATCCTGATAACACGAGGGTAAACCATTATCAAGCGACGCTATGGTTTGATGTGGGTAACAAGTGTTTGAGCAAAAGGCAGAATCTAATGTTACCTTATTTGAAACCCAATTTATGGTTGGGTTGTGTTTCTTCAACCAAGGGTACCCTAGGATGAGAGTATGCTGATGTATGGATAAAAGATCGAAAGATAAATATTCGGTGTGTCCCTGAGATGATGTTACAAGCAGGGGAACAGTATGATGTGTAATAGGCCCTTGTTCTATCAGGCCCATTTATCAAAGGGCTTGCGGACCTGATCCGACACTGCGGATCAGGTCCGCAAGACCTCGCTAAATGCGGAGAGCAATACGCTCTCCGCATTTAACATTGCACCAGCAGCTCACAAGAGCTGCTGGTGCAACGCCGCCCCCTGCTGACTCGCGGCCAATCGGCAGCAGGGAGCTGTCAATCAACCCGATCGTATTAGATCGGGTTGATGTCCGGCGATTCCTGTCCGCCTGTTCAGAGCAGGCGGACAGGGTTATGGAGCAGCGGTCTTTAGACCGTACGGAGCTTGATAAATGGGCCTGTATGAATGAACCATCTATTAACTTAATGGACACAGGGTTTTGTTTGCAAATAACTGGTATTTTATTTTTATTTACATAGGTGGAATCAATATAATTGCCGGAAGCGCCTGAATCAATTAATGCCTTGGTTTGGATATTTTTCTGGTCCCACTGTAAAAAAATGGACAAAGTCATGTGTGTATCATTTGTAATGCTGTAAATAAAGTCACTGGTTATTGTCTTACCATTCTTTTGTTTCTTCAACAAAGGACAAGTGGATACTGCATGTTCCTTTTGAGCACAGTATAAACAGAGATTTTCCAACCTCCTTCTAATTTTTTCCTCTGGTGGCAGAGGTCCTCTAAGAACTCCAATCTCCATAGGGGTAGCACTGCCATGAGCTCTATCATGACTTGTTGTGACTTGATAAGGTTTCCTGGATGGGTTATCATAAGAGGCCCTCTCTGCTCTCCTTTCTCTCAAACGTCGATCTAAAGAAGTGCTTAATTTGATAAGACCCTCAAGGGTATCTGGGATCTCAAGACGGGAAAGTTCATCTTTGAGTGATTCAGACAAACCCAGGCGATATTGATTCTTTAAACTGATTTCATTCC
Source organism: Bombina bombina (assembly GCF_027579735.1). Classification (NCBI taxonomy): domain Eukaryota; kingdom Metazoa; phylum Chordata; class Amphibia; order Anura; family Bombinatoridae; genus Bombina; species Bombina bombina. The sequence continues at coordinate 17,519 of NW_026512579.1, read as the reverse complement.
ACTGAGAGTCCTCTGCCCACATCTGAAACTCAGTGGTATAATCTCAAGGGTATCTGGGATCTCAAGACGGGAAAGTTCATCTTTGAGTGATTCAGACAAACCCAGGCGATATTGATTCTTTAAACTGATTTCATTCCACTGAGAGTCCTCTGCCCACATCTGAAACTCAGTGGTATAATCTTCCACATTTCTCTTACCTTGTTTTAAAGACCTCAATCTCATTTCAGCATTTATTTGAGTATTTGAGTCTTGATATAGACTAGTCAAAGCAGAAAAAAAATCCTGTAATGAATCTAGGATAGGGTTATTGTTTTCAAAAAACCTATTAGCCCAAGTCCTTGGTTCACCTTGTAGGAAAGATATTGTGGTACATACTTTAATCTGCTCAGTGTGATAAGTCTTAGGTCTAAGGGAAAATAATAAGTTACAGGCATTCTTAAATTCCCTGAACTCAGAATGTTTCCCTGAGAAAGGTTGTGGATAATTAATATGAGGTTCAGGTGGATCATGAGGCTTTTGTGAAACATAATCTTTAACTATTGTTTTAAGTGCAGCATTTTCAGTCTGTACTTCAGTCACTGCTCTTGCTAAATAATCAAGTTTGAGATAGACATTATTAAACTCCTTTTTTATTTCATTGGGATCCATAATGGTAATATGTAGAATCAAAAGAATTTTTTGATTGTCTTTTGGCCTGATTATTATGTGGTATATTGAGGTTTGCAATTCAGAAAACAAGTATTTGTGCAATTGTAATAAAGGTTAGCCCTAAAAGTAGAGCTTGTTGCTCTTTTTTGAACTAATCAGAAAACAACTTCTATGTATCCTGATTAGACAACATGAGACATTTAATATATGATGAATTTATGTATTAACTACAGACTTAGGTGTTAATAATGGTAAGGATTTATAAATAAGATATATATCATATGTTCAATATATATCTAAATGAGAGCCACAGATGGAGTAGAAATACTGACACGGTCTTAATCAGTAATGATAGTAACAGGAATTAGACAGAATGAACTCCTTTTACTTCACGCATTCACACACATCCTAAAATATTTACAAGTTCAGGCACTCCGCAGACACACATTGTTTGTTTGTAACTGATATTGAAGATAACAGGATTTGCCCAATAATTCAGAATGGTGACAACAAACAGGCAGGTAAGAAGCTTAAAGGCTTTAGTTTTGTTCGTGTACGTTACCACCTTGAGGACCGTGAGTGTTCCGTTACCACAATGGGAGATCCGTGTCTGGGACTGGCAGCGTGTGTGAATGCGGCTTACTTCCGGGTAGCGGTAAAAAAGTAGATCCGGCCGTTCAATGATCCAAGCTCGGTAATAACAAAGTTGCGACAAGATCATAAGAGATTCAAAGGTAGCAAAAGTAAATATTGGAATGTTACTTTGCTCAGGATTCAAGTGATAGGAGACCTGAAATAAGAATAGCTACAACAGAGTAGGTATGACTTCAATAATCAGGCAGTGAATGAATGTTACAGGTAGTCCTTAAATAGGGAGGAGACCACATAGGAGGGGTTAGTGTTAAAGGTATACCACAATATTGCCAAAGCAGACCGGGAGGGATATTTATCAAGCTGTCAACCGCAAACACACCGGAATTCCGGGGCGTAATTGTGGCAAGTCTGATTCGTCCTATTTATCAAAGCCTACAGACCGGCAAAAGTTGAAATTTGTGACGTAACATACGATCTGCCGGTTTCACTCCGACACAGATCAATGCTTACGTCATTACAAATGTTCCAAATACAAATTCGGCACTATTTGACAACTTTTGCTAGTTAACAAATATCTAACAGGTACGCTTGCCACTATTCCAGCCCAGCGTACCTGGTTTTCAATCTGCCACCCTGGAGGCCACGGATGCCATAGGAATCAATGGGAGTCTGAAAGCAGCATGCCATTGCATGCCATTGATTTATATGGGAGAAAACAAATTACGTTTAATGCAAGCTCAATCCTCAAGTCGAGGAGGACTTCAGCCCGCTTGGATGAAGACTTCTGCCGGCTTCACTGAGGACTTCTGCCGCTTGGATGAGGATGGATGTCCGATCTTGGAAACTGTAAGTGGATCTTCGGGGGTTAGTGTTAGGTTTTTTTAAGGGTTTATTGGGTGGGTTCAGGGCCGGATTGGCCAGCCGGTGGGCCGCATCAGCTGGGGCCGGCATGACACACTTCAAGGCTTCAGTGTTCCTTCACACTGTTTATTGAAGCCAGTGAGGCAGTCACGCTTACATGTCTGCAGACTGCTGCACATTGAGGCTGGTACAGTCATAGAGAAGAGGGTGATTTTTTTATCTATCAGCTGAGCCTACAGACGTTTTCTATTGCAATGCAGAGAGAGCAGCAGTAAAAATGTTTAGCTTCTCTGCTATTCCGTATGTGAAGTGGGAGGGAGGGTTAAAGGTTAATAAGTGCCTGCACGTGGTAGTGGTATGCAGGGAAACCGGAGGGAGACCAGACTGAAGAGCAGAGCACAGTAATAAAGATAACGATCTTCCACTCTAGATTGACTTCTGACAAACTGTTTTAGAGCTGGACTTCTAAAAATAAGGTAACCCTTTGCTGGAAATATTATACAGGCTGTGGCTGTAGTGTTTAAATCGGATGTGGGTAAAAGCCGGATCCTGCCGGATCTTGCCGGATCCTGCCGGATCCATGCTTAATTTAGACAAATACACACAAATTTAAGTGTTTTCATCCAGACACTTCTAGATCCATCAATATTTCACTCAAAAACATTTGGGTCCTTTCAGAACCAACACTTTTTTTACAGAAAAACAACCAGATCCTGCCGGATCCATGCCTAATTTAGACAAATACACACAAATGTAATTGTTTTCCACACAAACACATCCAGACACTTCTGGATCCATCAATATTTCACTAAAAAACATTTGGGTCCTTTCAGAACCAACACTTTTTTACAGAAAAACAGCCGGATCCATGCCTAATTTAGACAAATACACACAAATTTAAGTGTTTTCCACACAAACACATCCAGACACTTTTGGATCCATCAATATTTTATGCAAAAACATTTGGGTCCTTTCAGAACCAACACTTTTTTACAGAAATGCAGCCGGATCAGTGCCTAATTTAGACAAATACACACAAATGTGTTTTCCAAACAAACACATCCAGACACTTCTGAATCCTGATGGATCCATGACTAATTTAGACAAATGCACACAAATGTAAGTGTTTTCCACACAAACACATCTAGCTACTTCTAGATCCATCAATATTTCACTCAAAAACATTTGGGTCCTTTCAGAACCAACACTTTTCTACAGAAATACAGCCAGATCCATGCCTAATTTAGACAAATACACACAAATTTAAGTGTTTTCCACACAAACACATCCAGACACTTCTGAATCCATCAATATTTCTCTCAAAAACATTTGGGTCCTTTCAGAACCAACACTTTTTTACAGAAAAACTGCCGGATCCTGATGGATCCATGCCTAATTTAGACAAATACACACAAATTTAAGTGTTTTCCACACAAACACATCCAGACACTTCTAGATCCATTAATATTTCACTCAAAAACATTTGGGTCCTTTCAGAACCAACACTTTTCTACAGAAAAACAGCCGGATTCATGCCTAATTTAGACAAATACACACAAATTTAAGTGTTTTCCACACAAACACATCCAGACACTTCTAGATCCATCAATATTTCACTCAAAAACATTTGGGTCCTTTCAGAACCAACACTTTTTTACAGAAAAACAGCCGAATCCTGCCGGATCCATGCTTCATTTAGACAAATACGCACAAATTACATTTTTTTCCACACAAACACATCCAGACACTTCTAGATCCATCAATATTTCACTCAAAAACATTTGGGTCCTTTCAGAACCAACACTTTTTTACAGAAAAACAGCCGGATCCGACCGGATCCATGCCTAATTTAGACAAATACACACAAATGTAAGTGGTTTCCACACAAACACATCCAGACACTTCTAGATCCATCAATATTTCACTCAAAAACATTTGGGTCCTTTCAGAACCAACACTTTTTTTTACAGAAAAACAACCAGATCCTGCCGGATCCATGCCTAATTTAGACAAATACACACAAATTTAATTGTTTTCCACACAAACACATCCAGACACTTCTGGATCCATCAATATTTCCCTAAAAAACATTTGGGTCCTTTCAGAATCAACACTTTTTTTTACAGAAAAACAGCCGGATCCATGCCTAATTTAGACAAATACACACAAATTTAAGTGTTTTCCACACAAACACATCCAGACACTTTTGGATCCATCAATATTTTACGCAAAAACATTTGGGTCCTTTCAGAACCAACACTTTTTTACAGAAAAACAGCCGGATCCATGCTTAATTTAGACAAATACACACAAATTTAAGTGTTTTCCACACAAACACATCCAGACACTTTTGGATCCATCAATATTTTACGCAAAAACATTTGGGTCCTTTCAGAACCAACACTTTTTTTACAGAAATGCAGCCGGACCAATGCCTAATTTAGACAAATACACACAAATGTGTTTTCCAAACAAATACATCCAGACACTTCTGAATCCATCAATATTTCACTCAAAAACATTTGGGTCCTTTCAGAACCAACACTTTTTTACAGAAAAACTGCCGGATCTTGATGGATCAATGCCTAATTTAGACAAATACACACAAATTTAAGTGTTTTCCACACAAACACATCTAGACACTTCTAGATCCATCAATATTTCACTCAAAAACATTTGGGTCCTTTCAGAACCAACACTTTTCTACAGAAAAACAGCCGGATCCATGCCTAATTTAGACAAATACACACAAATTTAAGTGTTTTCCACACAAACACATCCAGACACTTCTAGATCAATCAATATTTCACTCAAAAACATTTGGGTCCTTTCAGAACCAACACTTTTTTACAGAAATACAGCCGGATCAATGCCTAATTTAGACAAACACACACAAATTTAAGTGTTTTCCACACAAACACATCCAGACACTTCTGAATCCATCAATATTTCTCTCAAAAACATTTGGGTCCTTTCAGAACCAACACTTTTTTACAGAAAAACTGCCGGATCCTGATGGATCCATGCCTAATTTAGACAAATACACACAAATTTAAGTGTTTTCCACACAAACACATCCAGACACTTCTAGATCCATCAATATTTCACTCAAAAACATTTGGGTCCTTTCAGAACCAACACTTTTCTACAGAAAAACAGCCGGATCCATGCCTAATTTAGACAAATACACACAAATGTAAGTGTTTTCCACACAAACACATCCAGACACTTCTAGATCCATCAATATTTCACTCAAAAACATTTGGGTCCTTTCAGAACCAACATTTTTCTACAGAAAAACAGCCGGATCCATGCCTAATTTAGACAAATACACACAAATTTAAGTGTTTTCCACAAAATCACACCCAGACACTTCTAGATCCATCAATATTTCACTCAAAAACATTTGTGTCCTTTCAGAACCAACACTTTTTACAGAAAAACAGCCGGATCCTGCCGGATCCATGCCTAATTTAGACAAATACACACAAATTTAATTGTTTTCCACACAAACACATCCAGACACTTCTGGATCCATCAATATTTCACTCAAAAACATTTGGGTCCTTTCAGAACCAACACTTTTTTACAGAAAAACAGCCAGATCCTGCCGGATCCATGCCTAATTTAGACAAATACACACAAATGTAATTGTTTTCCACACAAACGCATCCAGACACTTCTGGATCCATCAATATTTCACTAAAAAACATTTGGGTCCTTTCAGAACCAACACTTTTTTTACAGAAAAACAGCTGGATCCATGCCTTATTTAGACAAATACACACAAATTGAAGTGTTTTCCACACAAACACATCCAGACACTTCTGGATCCATCAATATGTTACGCAAAAACATTTGGGTCCTTTCAGAACCAATACTTTTTTTACAGAAATACAGCCGGATCAATGCCTAATTTAGAGAAATACACACAAATGTAAGTGTTTTCCACACAAACACATCCAGACACTTCTAGATCCATCAATATTTCACTCAAAAACATTTGGGTCCTTTCAGAACCAACATTTTTCTACAGAAAAACAGCCGGATCCATGCCTAATTTAGACAAATACACACAAATTTAAGTGTTTTCCACACAAACACATCCAGACACTTCTAGATCAATCAATATTTCACTCAAAAACATTTGGGTCCTTTCAGAACCAACACTTTTTTACAGAAATACAGCCGGATCAATGCCTAATTTAGACAAACACACACAAATTTAAGTGTTTTCCACACAAACACATCCAGACACTTCTGAATCCATCAATATTTCTCTCAAAAACATTTGGGTCCTTTCAGAACCAACACTTTTTTACAGAAAAACTGCCGGATCCTGATGGATCCATGCCTAATTTAGACAAATACACACAAATTTAAGTGTTTTCCACACAAACACATCCAGACACTTCTAGATCCATCAATATTTCACTCAAAAACATTTGGGTCCTTTCAGAACCAACACTTTTCTACAGAAAAACAGCCGGATCCATGCCTAATTTAGACAAATACACACAAATGTAAGTGTTTTCCACACAAACACATCCAGACACTTCTAGATCCATCAATATTTCACTCAAAAACATTTGGGTCCTTTCAGAACCAACATTTTTCTACAGAAAAACAGCCGGATCCATGCCTAATTTAGACAAATACACACAAATTTAAGTGTTTTCATCCAAAATCACACCCAGACACTTCTAGATCCATCAATATTTCACTCAAAAACATTTGTGTCCTTTCAGAACCAACACTTTTTACAGAAAAACAGCCGGATCCTGCCGGATCCATGCCTAATTTAGACAAATACACACAAATTTAATTGTTTTCCACACAAACACAGCCAAACACTTCTGGATCCATCAATATTTCACTCAAAAACATTTGGGTCCTTTCAGAACCAACACTTTTTTACAGAAAAACAGCCAGATCCTGCCGGATCCATGCCTAATTTAGACAAATACACACAAATGTAATTGTTTTCCACACAAACGCATCCAGACACTTCTGGATCCATCAATATTTCACTAAAAAACATTTGGGTCCTTTCAGAACCAACACTTTTTTTACAGAAAAACAGCTGGATCCATGCCTTATTTAGACAAATACACACAAATTGAAGTGTTTTCCACTCACACGCTTGGATGAAGACTTCTGCCGGCTTCACTGAGGACTTCTGCCACTTGGATGAGGATGGATGTCCGATCTTGGAAACTGTAAGTGGATCTTCGGGGGTTAGTGTTAGGTTTTTTTAAGGGTTTATTGGGTGGGTTCAGGGCCGGATTGGCCAGCCGGTGGGCCGCATCAGCTGGGGCCGGCATGACACACTTCAAGGCTTCAGTGTTCCTTCACACTGTTTATTGAAGCCAGTGAGGCAGTCACGCTTACATGTCTGCAGACTGCTGCACATTGAGGCTGGTACAGTCATAGAGAAGAGGGTGATTTTTTTATCTATCAGCTGAGCCTACAGACGTTTTCTATTGCAATGCAGAGAGAGCAGCAGTAAAAATGTTTAGCTTCTCTGCTATTCCGTATGTGAAGTGGGAGGGAGGGTTAAAGGTTAATAAGTGCCTGCACGTGGTAGTGGTATGCAGGGAAACCGGAGGGAGACCAGACTGAAGAGCAGAGCACAGTAATAAAGATAACGATCTTCCACTCTAGATTGACTTCTGACAAACTGTTTTAGAGCTGGACTTCTAAAAATAAGGTAACCCTTTGCTGGAAATATTATACAGGCTGTGGCTGTAGTGTTTAAATCGGATGTGGGTAAAAGCCGGATCCTGCCGGATCTTGCCGGATCCTGCCGGATCCATGCTTAATTTAGACAAATACACACAAATTTAAGTGTTTTCATCCAGACACTTCTGGATCCATCAATATTTCACTCAAAAACATTTGGGTCCTTTCAGAACCAACACTTTTTTACAGAAAAACAGCCGGATCCATGCCTAATTTAGACAAATACACACAAATTTAAGTGTTTTCCACACAAACACATCCAGACACTTATGGATCCATCAATATTTAACTCAAAAACATTTGGGTCCTTTCAGAACCAACACTTTTTTACAGAAAAACAGCCGGATCCATGCCTAATTTAGACAAATACACACAAATTTAAGTGTTTTCCACACAAACACATCCAGACACTTCTGGATCCATCAATATTTTCACTCAAAAACATTTGGGTCCTTTCAGAACCAACACTTTTTTACAGAAATACAGCCGGATCAATGCCTAATTTAGACAAATACACACAAATTAAGTGTTTTCCACACAAACACATCCAGACACTTCTGATCCATCAATATTTCACTCAAAAACATTTGGGTCCTTTCAGAACCAACACTTTTTTACAGAAAAACAGCCGGATCCATGCCTAATTTAGACAAATACACACAAATTTAAGTGTTTTCCACACAAACACATCTAGACACTTCTAGATCCATCAATATTTCACTCAAAAACATTTGGGTCCTTTCAGAACCAACACTTTTCTACAGAAATACAGCCGGATCCATGCCTAATTTAGACAAATACACACAAATTTAAGTGTTTTCCACACAAACACATCCAGACACTTCTGAATCCATCAATATTTCTCTCAAAAACATTTGGGTCCTTTCAGAACCAACACTTTTTTACAGAAAAACTGCCGGATCCTGATGGATCCATGCCTAATTTAGACAAATACACACAAATTTAAGTGTTTTCCACACAAACACATCCAGACACTTCTAGATCCATCAATATTTCACTCAAAAACATTTGGGTCCTTTCAGAACCAACACTTTTCTACAGAAAAACAGCCGGATCCATGCCTAATTTAGACAAATACACACAAATTTAAGTGTTTTCCACACAAACACATCCAGACACTTCTAGATCCATCAATATTTCACTCAAAAACATTTGGGTCCTTTCAGAACCAACACTTTTTTACAGAAAAACAGCCGGATCCATGCCTAATTTAGACAAATACACACAAATTTAAGTGTTTTCCACACAAACACATCCAGACACTTCTAGATCCATCAATATTTCACTCAAAAACATTTGGGTCCTTTCAGAACCAACACTTTTTTACAGAAAAACAGCCGGATCCTGCCGGATCCATGCCTAATTTAGACAAATACACACAAATTTAATTGTTTTCCACACAAACACATCCAGACACTTCTAGATCCATCAATATTTCACTCAAAAACATTTGGGTCCTTTCAGAACCAACACTTTTTTACAGAAAAACAGCCGGATCCTGCCGGATCCATGCCTAATTTAGACAAATACACACAAATGTAAGTGTTTTCCACACAAACACATCCAGACACTTCTGGATCCATCAATATGTTACGCAAAAACATTTGGGTCCTTTCAGAACCAACACTTTTTTACAGAAAAACACCAGATCCTGCCGGATCCATGCCTAATTTAGACAAATACACACAAATTTAATTGTTTTCCACACAAACACATCCAGACACTTCTGGATCCATCAATATTTCCCTAAAAAACATTTGGGTCCTTTCAGAACCAACACTTTTTTTACAGAAAAACAGCCGGATCCATGCCTAATTTAGACAAATACACACAAATTTAAGTGTTTTCCACACAAACACATCCAGACACTTCTGGATCCATCAATATTTCACTCAAAAACATTTGGGTCCTTTCAGAACCAACACTTTTTTTACAGAAAAACAGCCGGATCCATGCCTAATTTAGACAAATACACACAAATTTAAGTGTTTTCCACACAAACACATCCAGACACTTTTGGATCCATCAATATTTTACGCAAAAACATTTGGGTCCTTTCAGAACCAACACTTTTTTACAGAAAAACAGCCGGATCCATGCCTAATTTAGACAAATACACACAAATTTAAGTGTTTTCCACACAAACACATCCAGACACTTCTTGATCCATCAATATTTCACTCAAAAACATTTGGGTCCTTTCAGAACCAACACTTTTTTTACAGAAATACAGCCGGATCAATGCCTAATTTAGACAAATACACACAAATGTAAGTGTTTTCCACACAAACACATCCAGACACTTCTGAATCCATCAATATTTCACTCAAAAACATTTGGGTCCTTTCAGAACCAACACTTTTTTACAGAAAAACTGCCGGATCTTGATGGATCAATGCCTAATTTAGACAAATACACACAAATTTAAGTGTTTTCCACACAAACACATCCAGACACTTCTAGATCCATCAATATTTCACTCAAAAACATTTGGGTCCTTTCAGAACCAACACTTTTTTACAGAAATACAGCCGGATCAATGCCTAATTTAGACAAATACACACAAATTTAAGTGTTTTCCACACAAACACATCCAGACACTTCTGAATCCATCAATATTTCTCTCAAAAACATTTGGGTCCTTTCAGAACCAACACTTTTTTACAGAAAAACTGCCGGATCCTGATGGATCCATGCCTAATTTAGACAAATACACACAAATTTAAGTGTTTTCCACACAAACACATCCAGACACTTCTAGATCCATCAATATTTCACTCAAAAACATTTGGGTCCTTTCAGAACCAACACTTTTCTACAGAAAAACAGCCGGATCCATGCCTAATTTAGACAAATACACACAAATGTAAGTGTTTTCCACACAAACACATCCAGACACTTCTAGATCCATCAATATTTCACTCAAAAACATTTGGGTCCTTTCAGAACCAACATTTTTCTACAGAAAAACAGCCGGATCCATGCCTAATTTAGACAAATACACACAAATTTAAGTGTTTTCCACAAAATCACATCCAGACACTTCTAGATCCATCAATATTTCACTCAAAAACATTTGTGTCCTTTCAGAACCAACACTTTTTTACAGAAAAACAGCCGGATCCTGCCGGATCCATGCCTAATTTAGACAAATACACACAAATTTAAGTGTTTTCCACACAAACACATCCAGACACTTCTAGATCCATCAATATTTCACTCAAAAACATTTGGGTCCTTTCAGAACCAACACTTTTTTACAGAAAAACAGCCGGATCCTGCCGGATCCATGCCTAATTTAGACAAATACACACAAATTTAATTGTTTTCCACACAAACACATCCAGACACTTCTGGATCCATCAATATTTCACTCAAAAACATTTGGGTCCTTTCAGAACCAACACTTTTTTACAGAAAAACAGCCGGATCCATGCCTAATTTAGACAAATACACACAAATTTAAGTGTTTTCCACACAAACACATCCAGACACTTTTGGATCCATCAATATTTTACGCAAAAACATTTGGGTCCTTTCAGAACCAACACTTTTCTACAGAAATACAGCCAGATCCATGCCTAATTTAGACAAATACACACAAATTTAAGTGTTTTCCACACAAACACATCCAGACACTTCTGAATCCATCAATATTTCTCTCAAAAACATTTGGGTCCTTTCAGAACCAACACTTTTTTACAGAAAAACTGCCGGATCCTGATGGATCCATGCCTAATTTAGACAAATACACACAAATTTAAGTGTTTTCCACACAAACACATCCAGACACTTCTAGATCCATTAATATTTCACTCAAAAACATTTGGGTCCTTTCAGAACCAACACTTTTCTACAGAAAAACAGCCGGATTCATGCCTAATTTAGACAAATACACACAAATTTAAGTGTTTTCCACACAAACACATCCAGACACTTCTAGATCCATCAATATTTCACTCAAAAACATTTGGGTCCTTTCAGAACCAACACTTTTTTACAGAAAAACAGCCGAATCCTGCCGGATCCATGCTTCATTTAGACAAATACACACAAATTTAATTGTTTTCCACACAAACACATCCAGACACTTCTAGATCCATCAATATTTCACCCAAAAACATTTGGGTCCTTTCAGAACCAACACTTTTTTACAAAAAAATAGCCGGATCCTGCCGGATCCATGCTTCATTTAGACAAATACGCACAAATTATATTTTTTTCCACACAAACACATCCAGACACTTCTAGATCCATCAATATTTCACTCAAAAACATTTGGGTCCTTTCAGAACCAACACTTTTTTACAGAAAAACAGCCGGATCCGACCGGATCCATGCCTAATTTAGACAAATACACACAAATGTAAGTGTTTTCCACACAAACACATCCAGACACTTCTAGATCCATCAATATTTCACTCAAAAACATTTGGGTCCTTTCAGAACCAACACTTTTATTTACAGAAAAACAACCAGATCCTGCCGGATACATGCCTAATTTAGACAAATACACACAAATATAATTGTTTTCCACACAAACACATCCAGACACTTCTGGATCCATCAATATTTCCCTAAAAAACATTTGGGTCCTTTCAGAACCAACACTTTTTTTTACAGAAAAACAGCCGGATCCATGCCTAATTTAGACAAATACACACAAATTTAAGTGTTTTCCACACAAACACATCCAGACACTTTTGGATCCATCAATATTTTACGCAAAAACATTTGGGTCCTTTCAGTACCAACACTTTTTTACAGAAAAACAGCCGGATCCATGCTTAATTTAGACAAATACACACAAATTTAAGTGTTTTCCACACAAACACATCCAGACACTTTTGGATCCATCAATATTTTACGCAAAAACATTTGGGTCCTTTCAGAACCAACACTTTTTTACAGAAATGCAGCCGGATCAATGCCTAATTTAGACAAATACACACAAATGTGTTTTCAAAACAAATACATCCAGACACTTCTGAATCCATCAATATTTCACTCAAAAACATTTGGGTCCTTTCAGAACCAACACTTTTTTACCGAAAAACTGCCGGATCTTGATGGATCAATGCCTAATTTAGACAAATACACACAAATTTAAGTGTTTTCCACACAAACACATCTAGACACTTCTAGATCCATCAATATTTCACTCAAAAACATTTGGGTCCTTTCAGAACCAACACTTTTCTACAGAAAAACAGCCGGATCCATGCCTAATTTAGACAAATACACACAAATTTAAGTGTTTTCCACACAAACACATCCAGACACTTCTAGATCAATCAATATTTCACTCAAAAACATTTGGGTCCTTTCAGAACCAACACTTTTTTACAGAAATACAGCCGGATCAATGCCTAATTTAGACAAACACACACAAATTTAAGTGTTTTCCACACAAACACATCCAGACACTTCTGAATCCATCAATATTTCTCTCAAAAACATTTGGGTCCTTTCAGAACCAACACTTTTTTACAGAAAAACTGCCGGATCCTGATGGATCCATGCCTAATTTAGACAAATACACACAAATTTAAGTGTTTTCCACACAAACACATCCAGACACTTCTAGATCCATCAATATTTCACTCAAAAACATTTGGGTCCTTTCAGAACCAACACTTTTCTACAGAAAAACAGCCGGATCCATGCCTAATTTAGACAAATACACACAAATGTAAGTGTTTTCCACACAAACACATCCAGACACTTCTAGATCCATCAATATTTCACTCAAAAACATTTGGGTCCTTTCAGAACCAACATTTTTCTACAGAAAAACAGCCGGATCCATGCCTAATTTAGACAAATACACACAAATTTAAGTGTTTTCCACAAAATCACATCCAGACACTTCTAGATCCATCAATATTTCACTCAAAAACATTTGTGTCCTTTCAGAACCAACACTTTTTTACAGAAAAACAGCCGGATCCTGCCGGATCCATGCCTAATTTAGACAAATACACACAAATTTAATTGTTTTCCACACAAACACATCCAGACACTTCTGGATCCATCAATATTTCACTCAAAAACATTTGGGTCCTTTCAGAACCAACACTTTTTTACAGAAAAACAGCCAGATCCTGCCGGATCCATGCCTAATTTAGACAAATACACACAAATGTAATTGTTTTCCACACAAACACATCCAGACACTTCTGGATCCATCAATATTTCACTAAAAAACATTTGGGTCCTTTCAGAACCAACACTTTTTTACAGAAAAACAGCTGGATCCATGCCTTATTTAGACAAATACACACAAATTGAAGTGTTTTCCACACAAACACATCCAGACACTTCTGGATCCATCAATATGTTACGCAAAAACATTTGGGTCCTTTCAGAACCTATACTTTTTTTACAGAAATACAGCCGGATCAATGCCTAATTTAGAGAAATACACACAAATTTAAGTGTTTTCCAAGCAAACACATCCAGACACTTCTGAATCCATCAATATTTCACTCAAAAACATTTGGGTCCTTTCAGAACCAACACTTTTTTTTACAGAAAAACTGCCGGATCCTGCCGGATCCATGCCTAATTTAGACAAATACACACAAATTTTAGTGTTTTCCACACAAACACATCCAGACACTTCTAGATCCATCAATATTTCTCTCAAAAACATTTGGGTCCTTTCAGAACCAACACTTTTCTACAGAAAAACAGCCGGATCCATGCCTAATGTAGACAAATACACACAAATTTAAGGGTTTTCCACACAAACACATCCAGACACTTCTAGATCAATCAATATTTCACTCAAAAACATTTGGGTCCTTTCAGAACCAACACTTTTTTTTACAGAAATACAGCCTGATAAATGCCTAATTTAGACAAATACACACAAATGTAAGTGTTTTCCACACAAACACATCCAGACACTTCTGAATCCATCAATATTTCACTCAAAAACATTTGGGTCCTTTCAGAAACAACATTTTTTTTACAGAAAACAGACGGCTCCATGCCTAATTTAGACAAATACACACAAATGTAAGTGTTTTCCACACAAACACATCCAGACACTTTTGGATCCATCAATATTTTATGCAAAAACATTTGGGTCCTTTCAGAACCAACACTTTTTTACAGAAATGCAGCCGGATCCGTGCCTAATTTAGACAAATACACACAAATGTGTTTTCCAAACAAACACATCCAGACACTTCTGAATCCTGATGGATCCATGACTAATTTAGACAAACGCACACAAATGTAAGTGTTTTCCACACAAACACATCTAGCTACTTCTAGATCCATCAATATTTCACTCAAAAACATTTGGGTCCTTTCAGAACCAACACTTTTCTACAGAAATACAGCCGGATCCATGCCTAATTTAGACAAATACACACAAATTTAAGTGTTTTCCACAGAAACACATCCAGACACTTCTGAATCCATCAATATTTCTCTCAAAAACATTTGGGTCCTTTCAGAACCAACACTTTTTTACAGAAAAACTGCCGGATCCTGATGGATCCATGCCTAATTTAGACAAATACACACAAATTTAAGTGTTTTCCACACAAACACATCCAGACACTTCTAGATCCATCAATATTTCACCCAAAAACATTTGGGTCCTTTCAGAACCAACACTTTTTTACAAAAAAATAGCCGGATCCTGCCGGATCCATGCTTCATTTAGACAAATACGCACAAATTACATTTTTTTCCACACAAACACATCCAGACACTTCTAGATCCATCAATATTTCACTCAAAAACATTTGGGTCCTTTCAGAACCAACACGTTTTTTACAGAAAAACAGCCGGATCCTGATGGATCCATGCCTAATTTAGACAAACACACACAAATTTAAGTGTTTTCCACACAAACACATCCAGACACTTCTGAATCCATCAATATTTCTCTCAAAAACATTTGGGTCCTTTCAGAACCAACACTTTTTTACAGAAAAACTGCCGGATCCTGATGGATCCATGCCTAATTTAGACAAATACACACAAATTTAAGTGTTTTCCACACAAACACATCCAGACACTTCTAGATCCATCAATATTTCACTCAAAAACATTTGGGTCCTTTCAGAACCAACACTTTTCTACAGAAAAACAGCCGGATCCATGCCTAATTTAGACAAATACACACAAATTTAAGTGTTTTCCACACAAACACATCCAGACACTTCTGAATCCATCAATATTTCACTCAAAAACATTTGGGTCCTTTCAGAAACAAATTTTTTTTTACAGAAAACAGCCGGATCCTACCGGATCCATGCCTAATTTAGACAAATACACACAAATGTAAGTGTTTTCCACACAAACACATCCAGACACTTCTGGATCCATTAATATTGTACACAAATACATTTGGGTCCTTTCAGAACCAACACCTTTTTACAGAAAAACAGCCAGATCTTGCCGGATCCATGCCTAATTTAGACAAATACACACAAATGTAAGTGTTTTCCACACAAACACATCCAGACACTTCTAGATCCATCAATATTTCACTCAAAAACATTTGGGTCCTTTCAGAACCAACACTTTTTTTTACAGAAAAACAACCAGATCCTGCCGGATCCATGCCTAATTTAGACAAATACACACAAATGTAATTGTTTTCCACACAAACACATCCAGACACTTCTGGATCCATCAATATTTCCCTAAAAAACATTTGGGTCCTTTCAGAACCAACACTTTTTACAGAAAAACAGCCGGATCCATGCCTAATTTAGACAAATACACACAAATTTAAGTGTTTTCCACACAAACACATCCAGACACTTTTGGATCCATCAATATTTTACGCAAAAACATTTGGGTCCTTTCAGAACCAACACTTTTTTACAGAAATGCAGCCGGATCAATGCCTAATTTAGACAAATACACACAAATGTGTTTTCCAAACAAATACATCCAGACACTTCTGAATCCATCAATATTTCACTCAAAAACATTTGGGTCCTTTCAGAACCAACACTTTTTTACAGAAAAACTGCCGGATCCTGATGGATCAATGCCTAATTTAGACAAATACACACAAATTTAAGTGTTTTCCACACAAACACATCTAGACACTTCTAGATCTATCAATATTTCACTCAAAAACATTTGGGTCCTTTCAGAACCAACACTTTTCTACAGAAAAACAGCCGGATCCATGCCTAATTTAGACAAATACACACAAATTTAAGTGTTTTCCACACAAACACATCCAGACACTTCTAGATCAATCAATATTTCACTCAAAAACATTTGGGTCCTTTCAGAACCAACACTTTTTTACAGAAATACAGCCGGATCAATGCCTAATTTAGACAAACACACACAAATTTAAGTGTTTTCCACACAAACACATCCAGACACTTCTGAATCCATCAATATTTCTCTCAAAAACATTTGGGTCCTTTCAGAACCAACACTTTTTTACAGAAAAACTGCCGGATCCTTATGGATCCATGCCTAATTTAGACAAATACACACAAATTTAAGTGTTTTCCACACAAACACATCCAGACACTTCTAGATCCATCAATATTTCACTCAAAAACATTTGGGTCCTTTCAGAACCAACACTTTTCTACAGAAAAACAGCCGGATCCATGCCTAATTTAGACAAATACACACAAATGTAAGTGTTTTCCACA